>NW_022166420.1:0-190337 GCF_008728515.1 Papio anubis | reverse complement strand
ACAAAAACTAGAAAGAGCTTTCTGAAACTCCCTTTTTAATGTGTGATTATCTCACAGAGTTGCACGCTCACTTTCATGGAGATTTTGTCAAGTACTGTTTTTGGAGAATCTGAAAAGGAAAGGGATATTTTGGATCACGTGAAACCCTATAGTGACCAAAGAGGGAATATCCTCAGATGCAAAAAAAGTAGAAAGCTTTCGAGAAACTTCTTTGTAAAGAGTGGCTGATTCATCTCAAAGTTGCAGAATCTTTCATGGAGCTGCTTGTAGCACTGTGTTCGTGTCTGCAAAGAGATTTTTTGGAGCACTTTCAAGCATGTGTTAGAAAAGGAAATATCCTCCAGATAAAAAGAGTAGAAAGAAGCTTTCTGAGAATTGCTTTGTGGTGTGTGGGTTCGCTACCGAGGCGCTCCATTCTTTCATTGGGCAGTTTGCCTAACACTGTGTTAATGGAATCTGCAATGGGATATTCGGAAGTGCACTGAGGCCTATGGTCAAAAAGGAAATATCCTCAAGTACACGAGAAAAGATGCTTTTAATGATGTGGATTCATCTCTACAGAATTTCCACCTTTAGTTTCATCAAGAAGTTTACTAATACTGTTTGTGAGAAATCCTGCCATGGGATATTCATGGTCACTTTGGGACCTATGGTGAAAGAAAAGGAGACTATCCTCAAGATAAAACTAAAAGAAGCTCTCTCATGAGACAACGCTAAAGTGTGAATTTATCTAAAGTTGTACAATTCTGTTCACTTGAAATACATTTGTTAGCACTCTTTTTGAGAGTCTGAGAGGGATACCATGGAATGCAACAGAAGCTAAAGGTGACAGAGAGAGTATTCTCAGGTAAAACTAGAAAAGAAGCTTTCGAGCCTGCGTTATGATATGTGAATTCATCACAGAGTTATAACATTCTATTATTGAACGGATTTAGTAACACTATTTTAAAATGGAATCTACATGGATATTCAAGGGCGCATTAGGAGCCTATAGTGTAAAGGAAATATCCTCAGATAAAAACTAGAAAGATTTCTGAGAAACTTCTTTGATGTTGTGATTTCATCTCACAGAGTTACTCAATTCTTTTCATGGAGCAATCTCCTCACACTCTTTTTGGGGAATCTGAGAAGGGATACTTTGGATTACATTGAAGCCTATGGTGGGAAAGGAAATGTCCTCCGATAAAAACTAGAAAGAATCTTTGTGAGAAACTGCTTTGTGATGTGTGAACTCATCTCACAGAGTTACATCATCGTTTCCTGGAGCAGTTTGGTAGAATGGGTTTTTTTGGGAATCTGAGAAGGGATATTTTGTATCGCATTGAAGCCAATGATGACAAAGGAAATATCCTCAAATAAAAATTAGAAAGAAGTTTTGTTGGAAATTGGTTTGTGTTGTGTGAATTCATCTCACAGAGTTACAACTTTCTTTTCATTGAGCAGTTAGCTAACACTGTTGTCATGTGATCTACAGTGGAATATTTGGGAGCAAATTGAGGCCTAAGGTGAAAAAGGCAATATCCTCAGATAAATACTAGACTTAATCTTTCTGAAAAACTGTTTTGTGATGTGTGAATTCATCTCACAGAGTTACACCATTCTCTTCATGGAGCAGTTCGGTAGCACTGTTTTTGGGGAATGTGAGAGTGATATTTTGGATCACATTGAAGCCAATATTGACAAAGGAAATTTCCTCAGATAAAACTCTTAAGAAGCTTTCTGAGAAACTGCTTTGCAATGTGTGAATTCATCTCACAGAGTTACACCTTTATTTTCATGGAGCAGTTTGGTAGCATTGTTTTGGGGAATCTGAGGAGGAATAATTTAGATCACATTGAAGCCTTGGTGACAAAAGAAATATCCTCTGATAAAAACTAGAAAGAAGCTTTTAGAGAAACTGCTTTGTGACATGTGAATTCACCTCACAGAGTTCTACCTTTATTCATGGTGCTGTTTGTTACTACTGTTTTTGGGGAATCTGATGAGGGATATTTTCGATCACCTTAAAGCCTGTGGTGAGAGAGGAAATATCCTCAGGTAAAAACTAGAAAGAAGCTTCCCGAGAAACTCCTTTGCTATGTGTGACTTCATCTAACAGAGTTACATGATTCTTTTCATGGAGCTGTTGGTTAGTACTGTTTTTGGGAAATATAAGAAGGGATATTTGGATCGCATTGAAGTCTATGCTGACAAAGGTAATATCCTGAGATAAAAACTAGAAAGAAGCTTTCCGAGAAACTTTTTATTGATGTGTGAATTCATCTCAGAGAGTTACACTTTCTCTTCATGGAGCAGTTTGTTAACACTGTTTTTCTGAAGTCTGCCAAGGGATATTTGGCAGCCCATCAAAGCCTATGGTGACACAGGAATTATCCTCAGATAAAAACTGAAAAGAAGCCTTCTGAGAAACTGCTTTGTGATGTGTCAATTTATCTCACAAAGTTACACTGTTCTTTTCTTTGAGAAGTTTGCTAACACTGTTTTCTTAGAATCTGCAATGGGATGTTTCTGAGCACATTGAATCTTACGGTGACAAAGGAAATAGCCTCAGGGGAAAAAATAGAAAGAAGCTTTCTGAGAAGCTACTTTCTTATTTGTGAATTCATCTCACAGAGTTACAATTTCCTTTCATGGAACAGTTCAGTAGCACTCTTTTTGGGGAATCTGAGAAGGGATTTTATGTAACGCACTGAAACCAATGGTGACAGAGAAAATATCCTCAGATAAAAACAAGAAAAAATCTTTCTTAGAAACGGCTTTGTGATGTGTGAATTCATTTCACAGAGTTACACCTTTCTTTTCATTGAGCAATTTGCTAACACTGTTTTCATGGAATCTGCAATGGAATATTTGGGATTGCTTTGAGACCTTTGGTGAAAAAGGAACCATCCTCAGATAAAAACAAGAAAGATGTTTTCTGAGAAACTATTTTGTGATGTGTGAATTCATCTCACAGAGTTACACCTTTCTTTTCTTTGAGGTGTTTCCTAACACTGTTTTTGTGGAACCTGCAATGGTATGTTTGTTTGCTCTTTCAGGCCTATTGGGAAGAAGTAAATATCCTCAGATTAACACTAGAAAGAAGATTTCTGAAAAACTGCTAGTTATATGTGATTTCATGTCACAGAGTTACACCTTTGGTTTCATCAAACAGTTTGCTAATACTGTTTCATGGAATCTGCATTGGGGTATCGGGATTGCTTTGAGACCTATGGTGAAAAAGGAACTATCCTCACAAAAAACTAGAAAGAAGCCTTGTGAGAAACTTCTTGTTGATGTGTGAATTTGTCTCACAGAGTTATAAAATTCTGTTCATGGAGCAATTTGGTAGCACTGTTTTTGGGGAATATGAGAAGGGATATTATGGAATGCATTGAAGCCAATGGTGACAACTTAAATATCTTCAGATAAAAAATAGAAATAAGCTTTTGTAGAAACTGCTTTGTGATATGTGAATTCATCTCACAGAGTTGCACCATTATTTTCACTGAGCAGATTACTAACTCTATTTTTATGGAATCTGCAACTGGATAGTCGGGAGTGCATAGTAGCCTATGGTGAAAAAGGAAAAATTCTCAGATAAAACTAGAAGGAAGCTTTCTGAGAAACTTATCTGTGATGTGTGGATTCATCTCACGGAGCTGCACCTTTCTTTTCATAGAGCAATTTACTAACACTGTTTCCATGGAATCAGCAACGAGATATTCAGGAGCATATTGAGGCCTAAGTTGAAAAAGGAAATATCCTAGGATAAAAAATAGAAAGAAGCATTTTGAGAAATTGCTTTGTGATGTGTGAATTCATCCCAGAGAGTTACAACTTTCCTTTCTTTGAGCAGTTTACTAAAACTGTTTTCATGGAATATGCAATGGGATATTCGGAGCGCTTTCAGGCCTTTGGTGAAAAAGGAAACATCCTCAGATGAAAACTAGAAATAAGCATTCTGAAAAACTCCTTTGTGATGTGTGAATTCATCTCACAGATTTACTCCACTCTTTTCATGGAGCAATTTGGTAGCACTGTTTTTGGGGAATCTGAGAAGGGATACTTTGGTTTGCTTTGAAGCCTATGGTGACTAGGGAAATATCCTCAGATAAAAACTAGAAAGATGCTTTCTGAAAAGCTGCTTGGTGATATGCGAATTCATCTCACAGAGCTACACTTTTCTTTTCATTGAGCTGTTTGCTAACACTGTTTTCATGGAATCTGCAATGCGATACTCTTTTGCACATTGAGGTCTGTTGTGAAAAAGGAAATATCGTCAGATATACACTAGAAAGACATTTTCTGAAAACCTGATTTGTGATGTGTGAATTCATCTCACAGAGTTACACCTTTCTTTTCATTCAGCAGTCTACTAACACTGTTTTCATGGATTTTGAAATGGGATTGTCAGGAACACACTGAGGCCTCTTGAGAAAATGGAAATATCCTCAGAGGGAAACTAGAAAGAAGTTTTCTGAGAAACTGCTTTGTGATGTGTGAATTAATCTCACAGTGTTACACCTTTATTTTCAGTGAGCAGTTTCCTAATACTTTTTTCATGGAATCTGCAGTGAGATATTCGGGATCACTTTGAGGCCTATTGTGAAAAAAGAAATATTCTCAGATATACACTAGAAAGACATTTTCTGAGAAACTGATTTGTTATGTGTGAATTCATCTCACAGAGTTACACCATTCTTTTCATGGAGCAGTTTGCTAACACTGTTTTCATGGAATCTGCAGTGGAATATTCGGGAGAGCATTGAGGCCTCTGGTGAAAAAAGAAATACCCTCAGATAAAAACTAGAAAGAGGCTTTCTGAGAAACTATTTTGTGATGTGTGAAATCATCTCACAGAGTTACACCTTTCTTTTCATTCAGCAGTTTGCTAACACTGTTTTCATAGATTTTGCAATGGGATTGTCAGGAACACATTGAGGCCTATCGTGCAAACGGAAATATCCTCAGAAGAAAACTAGAAAGAAGCTTTCTGTGAAACTGCTTAGTGATGTGTGAATTCATCACACAGAGTTACTCCTTTCTTTTCATTCAGCATTTTGCTAACACTGTTTTCGTGGAATCTGCAATGGGATGCTCGGTTGCACATTGAGGCATATTGTGAAAAAGGAATTATCCTCAGATAAACAGTAAAAAGGTTTCTGAAAAACTGCTTTGTGATGTGTGAATTCATCTCACAGAGTTGCACCTTTGTATTCATTGAGCAGTTTGCTAATACTCTTTTGGTAAAATTTCAGTGGGATATTCAGGGTCACTTTGAGGCCTATGGTGAAAAAGGAATTATTCTCAGACAAAAAGAAATAAGAAGCTTTGTGAGAAACTCTATGTCAATGTGTGAGTTCATCTCACAGAGTTACAGAATTCTCTTCATGGAGCAGTTTGGTACTACAGTTTTTGGGGAATCTGTGAAGGAATACTTTGGATCGCATTGAAGCCAATGGTGACAAAATAAATATCCTCAGATAAAAAGTAGGAAGAAGTTTCTTAGAAACTGCTTTGTGATGTTTGAGCTCCTCTCACAGAGTTACACCTTTCTTTTCATTGAGCAGTTTGCTAACACCGTTTTCGTGGAATCTGCAATGGGATATTCAGGAGCACCTTGAGACCACTGTTGAAAGAGAAAATATCCTCAGATAAGCACTGGAAAGAAGTTTTCTGAGAAACTGCTTTGTGATGTGTGAATTCGTCTCACAGAGTTAACCTTTCCCTTCGTTGAGCAGTTTGCTAATACTGTTTTTGTTTAAACTTTAATGGGATATTCTGGATCATGTTGAGGCCTATGGTGAAATAGGAATTATACTCAGATAAAAACTAGAAAGAAGCCCTGTGACAAACTACTTTGTGATGTGTGAATTCATCTAACAGAGTTACACAATTCTTTTCTTTTTTTTTTATCACTCCAATCTTTTTTTTTTTTTAATTTATTTATTATTATTATACTTTAAGTTGTAGGGTACATGTGCATAACGTGCAGGTTTGTTACATATGTATACTTGTGCCATGTTGGTGTGCTGCACCCATCAACTCGTCATTTACATCAGGTATAACTCCCAATGCAATCCCTCCCCCTCCCCCCTCCCCGTGATAGGCCCCGGTGTGTGATGTTCCCCTTCCTGAGTCCAAGTGATCTCATTGTTCAGTTCCCACCTATGAGTGAGAACATGCGGTGTTTGGTTTTCTGTTCTTGTGATAGTTTGCTAAGAATGATGGTTTCCAGCTGCATCCATGTCCCTACAAAGGACACAAACTCATCCTTTTTTATGGCTGCATAGTATTCCATGGTGTATATGTGCCACATTTTCTTAATCCAGTCTGTCACAGATGGACATTTGGGCTGATTCCAAGTCTTTGCTATTGTGAATAGTGCTGCAATAAACATACGTGTGCATGTGTCTTTATAGCAGCATAATTTATAATCCTTTGGGTATATACCCAGTAATGGGATGGCTGGGTCATATGGTACATCTAGTTCTAGATCCTTGAGGAATCGCCATACTGTTTTCCATAATGGTTGAACTAGTTTACAATCCCACCAACAGTGTAAAAGTGTTCCTATTTCTCCACATCCTCTCCAGCACCTGTTGTTTCCTGACTTTTGAATGATCGCCATTCTAACTGGTGTGAGATGGTATCTCATTGTGGTTTTGATTTGCATTTTTCTGATGGCCAGTGATGATGAGCATTTTTTCATGTGTCTGTTGGCTGTATGAATGTCTTCTTTTGAGAAATGTCTGTTCATATCCTTTGCCCACTTTTTGATGGGGTTGTTTGTTTTTTTCTTGTAAATTTGTTTGAGTTCTTTGTAGGTTCTGGATATTAGCCCTTTGTCAGATGAGTAGATTGCAAAAATTTTCTCCCATTCTGTAGGTTGCCTGTTCACAGGCTAACACTGTTTTCATGGAATCTGCAAAGTGATATTTGGGAGCACATTGAGGGCTATGGTGACAAGGGAAATATCATCAGATAAAAACTAGAAAGAGGTTTTCTGAGAAACTGCTTTGTGTTTTGTGAGTTCATTTCACAGAGTTATAGCCTTGTCTTAATAGAGCAGATTGATAACACTGTTTTTGGGGTATCTGAGAAGGGATATTTTGGATCTCATTGAAGCTGATTGAGACAACGGAAATATCCTCAGGTAAAAACTAGAAAGAACCTTCAATGAGATGCAAAATATCCCTTCTCATATTCCACAAAACCAGTGTTACCAAACTGCTCCATTAAGATAAGGCTATAACTCTGTGAGATGAACTCACAAATCACAAAACAGTTTCTCAGAAGTCTTCTCTCCAGTTTTTATTGCAAGATATTTCCTTTTTCACCATAGGCCTTTATGTGCTCCAAAATATCCCATTGTGGATTCCAAGAAACCGTTGTTAGCAAACTGATCAATTAAAAGAAAAGTGTAACTCTGAGAGATGAATTGACACATCACAAAGCACATTCTCAGAGAGCTTCTTTCCAGTTTTTGACTAAGGATTTTTTCTTTAACAGCATAGGCTTCAATAAGATGCAAAATATCCCTTCTCAGATACCACAAAAACAGTGCTACCAAACTGCTGCATGAAAAGAATGGTGTACCTCTGTGAGATGAATTCACACATCACAAAGCGGTTTCTCAGAAAGCTTCTTTCTAGTTTTTATCTGAAGGTATTTCCTTTATCACCATAAACTTCAAGGCAATCCAAAATATCCCATCTCAGATTCCCCAAAAACAGTGCTACCAAAGTGCTCCATGAAAAGAATTGTGTAACTCTCTGAGATGAATGCATACATCCCAAAACAGTCTCTCAGAAAACTTCTTTCTAGTTTTTATCTGAGGATATTTCCTTTTTCAACATACGACTCAAAGTGCTCCAGAATATCCCATTGCAGATTCCTCAAAAACAGTGTTAGCTAACTGCTCAATGAAAAGAACCATTTAACTGTGAGACATAATTTCACACATCACAAAGCAGTTTCTCAGAAAGCTTCTCTCCAGTTTTTTTCTGAGGATATTTCTTTTTTCACCACAGGCATTGATGCACTCCCAAGTATCCCATTGCAAATTCCAAGAAACAGTTGTTAGCTGTCTGGTAAATTAAAAGAAAGGTGTAACTCTTTGAGATAAATTCACACATCACAAAACAGTTTCTCAGAGAGATTCTTTCTAGTTTTGATCTGATATTTCCTTTGCCACCATAGGCTTCAATTAACTCCAAAATATTCCTTCTGAGATTTCCCAAAAATAATGCTACCAAACTGCTTCATGGAAAGTATGGTATAATTCTGTGAAATGAATTGTCACATCACAAAGCAGTTTCTCAGAAGCATTCCCTCCAGTTTTTATTAGAAGATGTTTCCTGTTTCATCATAGGCCTCTATGCGCTAATGAGAATCCTTTTGCAGATTCCGAGAAACCGTTGTTAGCAAACTGCTCAATTAAAAGAAAGGTGTAACTCTGTGAGATGAACTGATACATCACAAAGTAGTTTCTCAGAGAGCTTCTTTCTAGTTTTTATCTGAGTATTTTTCATTTGTCACCATAGTCTTCAATGAGATCCAAAATATCCCTTCTGAGATACCACAAAAACAGTGCTACCAAACTGCTCCATGAAAAGAATGGTGTACCTCTGCAAGTTGAATTCACCCATCACAAAGCAGTTTCTCAGAGACCTTCTATTTAGTTTTTATCTGAGAGTATTTCCATTTTCACCCTAGGCCCCCGTGCACTCCAAAACATCCCTTTGCAGATTCCATGAATACAGTGTTAGCAAACTGATCATAGAAAAGCAAGGTGTAACTCAGTGAGATGAATTAATGCATCACAAAGCAGTTTCTCAGAAAACTTCTTAATAGCTTTCATCTGAGGATATTTCCTTTGCCATTATAAGTTTCAACGTGATCCAAAATATACCCTCTCAGATTCCCCAAAAACAGCGCTACCAAACTGATCCAAGAAAAGAATGGTGTAACTCTCTGAGATGAATTTATGCTTCACAAAGCAGTTTATCACAGAACTTCTTTGTAGTCCTTATCTGAGGATATACCCTTTTTCACCATAGGCCTCAATGAGCTCCCGAATATCCCATTTCAGGTTAAGTGAAAACAGTGTTAGTAAATTGCTGAATGAAAAGGAAGATGTATCTCTGTGAGATGAACTCACAAATCGCAAAGCAGTTTCTCAGAAAGCTTCTTTCTAGTTTTTATCTGAGGATATTTGCCTTGTTACCATAGGCTTAAATGTGATAAAAAATACCTCTTCTCAGATTCCACAACAACATTGTTACCAAATTGCTACTTCAAAATACTGGTGTACCTCTGTGAGATGAATTTATAAATCAGGAAGCAGTTTCTCAGAAAGATTATTTCTAGTTTTAACCTGAGGATATTTCCTTTGTCACCAATGGCTTCAATGGGATCCAAAATATCTGTTCTCAGATATCACAAAAACAGTGCTACCGAACTGATCCATGGAAAGAATAGTGCCACTGTGTGGGATGAATTCACATATCACCAAGCAGTTTCTGAGAAAGCTTACTTCTAGTTTTTATCTGAGGATATTTCCTTTCTCAACAAAGGACTCAAGGCACTCCCAAATATCCCATTGCAGATCCTACAAAACAGTGTTAACGAACTGCTCAATTTAAAAAATGGCTTCTTTCCAGGTTTTATCTGAACATATTTCCTTTTTCACCATAGGCCTCAATGTGCTCTCAAATATCACTTTGCAGTATCCAAGTCTAACTTGGATGCCCAAGTATCCAACAGCTGATTCCACGAAAGCAGTGTTAGCAAACTGCTCAATAAAAAGAAAGTTGCAAGTCTATGAGATTTATTTACACATTACAAAGCAGTTTCTCAGAAAGTTTCTATCTAGTTTTTATCTGAGGTTATTTCCTTTGTCACCATAGGCTTCAATGGATCAGATTCCCCAAAAATAATGCTATCACACTGCTCCAAGAAAAGAATGGTGTAACTCTCTGAATGAATTCCCACATCACAAATCAGTGTCTTAGAAAGCTTCTTCGTAGTTTTTGTCTGAGGATATTTCATTTTTTGACATATGCTTCAAGGTACTCCCAAATATCCCTTTGCAGATTCCATGAAAACAGTTTAGAAAACAGATCATTGAAAGGAAAGATGTAACTCTTTGTGATGAATTCACACATTACAAAGCAGTTTTTCAGACAGCTTCTTTATAGTTTTTATCTTAGGATATTTTCTTTGTCAGCATAAGTTTCAATGTGATCCACAATATCCCTTCTCAGATTCCACAAAAGCAGTGCAAGCAAACTGCTCCATGAAAAGAAGAGTGTAACTCAGTGGAATGAATTCACACATGAAAAAGCAGTTTTTCAGAGAGCTTCTTTCTAGTTTTTATCTGAGGATACTTCCTTTTTAACCATAGTCCTCAATGACCTCCCAAACATTGCTTTGCGTGTTCCATTAACACAGTGTTAGGAAACTACTCAATGAAAAGAAAGGTGTACTTCTGTGAGATGATTTAACACACCGCAAAGCAGTTTCTCAGAAGCTTATTTCTAGTTTTTATCTGAGAATGTTTCCTTTGTCACCATTGGCTTCAATGCAATCCAAAATATCCCTTCTCAGATTCCCCCAAAACAGCACTACCAAACTGATCGAAGAAAAGAATAGTGTAACTCTATGGAGTGAGTTCAAAAATCACAAAGCAGTTTCTCAGAAAGCTTCCTTCTAGTTTTATCTGGACATATTTCCTTTTTCACCATCGGCCTCAGTGTGTTCCCAAACATCGCTTTGAAGTTTCCATGAACACAGTGTTAGCAAACTGATAAATGAAAAGAAAGGTGTAACTCTGTGAGATGAATTAAAGCATCACAAAGCAGTTTCTCAGAAAGCTTCTTTCTACTTTTTATCTGAGGATATTTCCTTTTTCTACTTAGGCTTCAGTGCGATCAAATATATCCCTTCTCAGGTTCTCCATAAACAGTGCTAACAAACTAATCCATGAAAATGATGGTGTAACTCTGAGGTGTAGCTTTCTATTTTTTAATCTGAGAATATTTCCATTTACACCATAGACCTCAAAGCTCAACCGAATATCCCATTGTAGATTCCAAGGAAACAGTGTTAGTAAGCTGCTAAATGACAACACTGTTGTAACTCTGTGACATGAAGTCACACATCACAAAGCAGTTTCTCAGAAAGCTTCTTTCTAGTTTTAATATGAGGATATTTCCAATTTTAAAATAGGAGTCAAGGTGCTCCCAAATATCACATTGCAGATTCCACGAAAACAATGTTAGCAAACTGCTTAATGAAAAGAATGCTTTAACTCTGTGAGATGAATTCACACATCACAAAGCAGTTTCTCAGAAGGCTTCTTTGTCTTTTTCATTGGAGGATATTTCCTTTTTCACCATACGTCTTAATTCCACCCCGAATATCCCATTGCAGAT
The DNA here is from genome assembly GCF_008728515.1 of Papio anubis. Classification (NCBI taxonomy): domain Eukaryota; kingdom Metazoa; phylum Chordata; class Mammalia; order Primates; family Cercopithecidae; genus Papio; species Papio anubis. The sequence continues at coordinate 178,917 of NW_022166420.1, read as the reverse complement.
TCCATGAAAACAGTTTTAGAAAACAGCGCACAGAAAAGACAGGTGTAACTCTTTGGGATGAATTCACACATCACAAAGCAGATTCCAGGAAAACAGTGTTAGCAAACTTCTCAATGAAAAGATGTGTGTAAGTCTGTGAGATGAACTAACACATCACAATACAGTTACTAAAAAAGATTCTTTCCAGTTTTTATCTGAGGATATTTCTTTTGTCACCATAAGCTTTAGTGCGACCCAAAGTAACTCTTCTCAGATTCTCCAAAAACAGGGCTACCAAACTAATCCTTGAAAACAGAAGTGTAACTCTGTGAGATGAATTCACTCATCACAAAGCAGTTTCTCAGAAAGCTTCTTTCTCATTTTTATCTGAGAATATTTCCTCTTTCACCATGGACTTCAATGCGCTCCCAAATTTTCCATTGCAGACTCCACAAAAACAGTGCTACCAAATTGCTGCATGAAAAGAACGGCGTACCTCTGTGAGATGAATTCACACATCACAAAGTCATTCCTCAGAAAGCTTCTTTCTGGTTTTCTTCTGTGGATATTTCCTTTTCCCCCACCGAAGCCTCAATTTGTTCCAGTATATTCCATTGCAGGTTCCACAAAAACAGTGTTAGCAAGGTGCTATGTGAAAAGAAAGGTGTAACTGTGAGAAGAATTCACACAATGCAAAGCAGTTTCTCAGAAAGCTTCTTTCCATTTTTGCCATAGGCCTCAATGCACTCCCAAATATCCCTTTGCAGATTTCATTAACACAGTGTTAACAAACTTCTCAATGAAAGGAAAGGTGTAACTCTCTCAGATAATTTCACACATCACAAAGCATTTTCGGAGAAAGTTATTTCTAGTTTTATAATTCCTTTGTCACCATAGTCTTCTATGCGATCCAAAATATCCTTTCTCAGATTCCCCAAAAACAGTGCTACGAAACTGCTCCATGAAAAGAACAGTGTAACTCTGTGGGATGAATTCACACATCACAAAGCAGTTTCTCAGAAAACTTCTTTCTAGTTTTTATTTCAAGATATTTGCTTTTTCAACCTAGTACTCAAGGTGCTCTGAATATTCCATTGCAGATTCCAAGAAACCGTTGTTAGCAAACTGCTCAAAGAAAAGAAAGATGTAGCTTTGTGAGATGAATTCACACACTACAAAGCAGTTTCTCAGAAAGTCTAACGCTAGTTTTTATCCGAGGATATTCCTTTTTCACCACAGGCCTGAAAGCTCTACTGAATACCCTATTGCAGATCCAACAGAAACAGTGTTAGCAAAGTACTACGTGAAAAGTAAGGTGTATCTCAGTGAGATGAATTCACACATCTCAAAGTGGTTTTTCAGAAAGCTTCTTTTCTGTTATAATCTGAGGATATGTCTTTTTACACCATAGGCCTCAATTCACTCCCGAATATCCCATTGCAGATTCCACAAAAACAGTATTAGCAAACTGCTCAATGAAAAAATGGCTGTATCTCTGTGAGAAGAACTCAAACATCAAAACGGAATTCCTCATAATGCTTCTTTCTACCTTTTATCTGAAGATATTTTCTTTTTCACCATAGGCCTCAATTCACTCCTGAATATCCGATTGCAGATTCCATGAAAACAGTGTTAGTAAGTTGCTCAATGAAAAGAAAATTGTAACTCTGTGAGATGTATTCACAAATCACAAAACTTGTTTTCAGAAAGCCTCTTTCTAGTTATTATCTGAGGATATTTTCTTTTTCACCATAGACCTCATTGCACTACAGACTATCCTATTGCAGATTCCTCAAAAACAGTGTTAGCAAACTGCTCAATTAAAAGAACAGTGTAACTCTGTGAGATGAATTCACACATCACTAAGCAGTTTCTCAGAAAGCTTCCTTCTAGTTTTTATCTAAGGATATTTCCTTTTTCACCAAAGGCCTCAAAGCTCTCCCAACTACTAAATTGCAGATTCCATGAAAACAATGATAGCAAACTGCTATGTGCAAAGAAAGTTGTAAATCTGTGAGATGAATTCACACATCACAAAGCAGTTTCTCAGAAAGTTTCTTTCTAGTTTTTATCTGAGGATATTCCCTTTGTCAACACAGTGTTAACAAACTGCTCAATGAAAGGAAAAGTGTAACTCTGTGAGATGATTTCACATATCGCAAAGCATGTTCTCAGAAAGTTCTTTCCAGTTTTATATTTATTTTGTCACCATAGTCTTCAATGCGATGCAAAATATCCTTTCTCAGATTCCCCAAAAACAGTGCTACCAAGTTGCTCCAGGAAAATAATTTTGCAACTCTGTGAGATGAATTCACACTCAAAGCACTTTCTCACAAATCTTCCTTCTAGTTTTTATCTGATGATATTTTCTTTTTCACCAAATTCCTCAAAGCACTCCAGAATATCTCAGTGCAGATTCTGTGAAAACAATGCTAGCACACTGCTATGTGAAAAGAAAGATGTGACTCTCTGAGATGAGTTCACACATCACAAAGCAGTTTCTCATAAAGCTTCTTTCTAGTTTTTATCTGAGAATATTTTCTTTTTCACCCTAGGCCTCAATGCGCTCCTGAATGTCCAATTGCAAATTTGCTTAATGAAAAGAATGCTTTAACTCTGTGAGATGAATTCACACATCACAATGCAGTTTCTCAGAAAATCTCTTTCTAGTTTTTATGTGAGGATATTTCCTTTGTCACCATAGGTTTCAAGGAGATCCAAAATATCCCTTCTCAGATTCCACAAAAAGAGTGCTATCAAACAGCGCCATGAAAAGAGTGGTGTTTCTCTGTGAGAAGAATTCACACATCACAAAAATGTTTCTCAGAAAACTTCCTGCTACTTCTCATCTGAGGATGTTTCCTTTTTCACCATAGGCCTCAATGCACTCCTGAATATTCATTGGAAATTTTACAAAAACTGTGTTAGCAAACTGCTCAAGGAAAGGAAAGGTGTAACTCTGTGAGATGAGCTGACACATCAGAAAGCAGTTTATCAAAAAGCTTCTTTATAGCTTTTTTCTGAGGATATTTCCTTCTTGACTATAAGCCTCAATGTGCTCCCAAATGTCCCATTGCAGATTGCACGAAAACAGTGTTAGCAAAATACTCAACAAAAAGAAACACGTACCTCTGTGAGATGAATTCACACTACATAAAGCAGTTTATCAGTAAGTTTCCTTCCAGTTTTTATCTGAGGATATTTAATTACTCACCATATGACTCAACGTGCTCATGAAAATCCAACTGCAGATTCCATGAAAGCAGCGTTAGCAAACTGCTATGTAAAAAGAAAGGTGTAGCTCTGTGAGATGAATTCACACATCTCAAAAGAGTTTCTCAGAAAATTTCTTTCTAGTTTTTATATGAGGAAATTTCCTTTGTCACTATAGTCTTCAATGCGATCCAAAATATGCTTTCTCAGATTCATCAAAAACAGTGCTACCAAACTGCTCCAAGAAAAGAATGGTGTAACTCTGTGAGATGAATTCACACATCACAAAGCAACTTATCACAAGGCTTCTTTCTAGTTTTTATCTGAGGATATTTCCTTCTTCACCATAGGCCTCAAAGAACTCCTGAATATCACATTGTAGATTCCATGTAAATTTCGTTAGCAAACTGCTCAATGAAAAGAAAGCTGTAACTCTGTGAGATGAATTCACATATCACAAAGCAGTTTCTGAGAAAGCTTCTTCCTAGTTTTTATCTGAGGATATTTGCTCTTTCACCAGAGGCCTCAATGCACTCCTGCATATCCCATTGCAGTTACCACGAAAACAGTGTTAGCAGTGTTACCAAGCTGCTATGTGAAAAGAATAGTGTAACTCTGTGAGCCGAATGCATGCATCACAAGTCAGTTTCTCAGAAAGCTTCTTTCTAGTTTTTATTGGAGGATATTTAATTTTTCACTGTAGGCCTCAATGAGCTCCAAAATATCCCATTATAGATTCCATGAGAACTGTGTTAGCAAACTGCTCAATGAAAAGAAAGGAGTAACTCTCTGAGATGAATTCACACATCACAAAGCAGTTTCTCAGAGACCTTTCTAGTTTTATCTGAATATATTTCCTTTGTCACCATATGCTTCAATGCAATCCAAAATATCCCATCTCAGATTCCCCAAAAACCGGGCTACCACACTGCTCCATGAAGGAATGGTGTAACTCTGTAAGAAAAATTCACACATCACAAAGCAGGTTCTGACATTGCTTCTTTCTAGCTTTTATCTGAGGATACTTTCTTTTTCACCATAGGCCTCAAAGAACTCCTGAATATCAAATTACAGATTCCATGAAAACAGTGTTAGCAAACTATGTGAAAAGAATATTGTAACCCTGTGAGATGAGTTCACACATCATAAAGCAGTTTCTCAGAGAAATTTTTCTAGTTATTATCTGAGGATATTTCCTTTGTCATCATAGGCTTCAATGTGATCCAAAATATCGCTTCTGATATTCAGCAAAAAAAGTGCTACCAAACTGCTCCATGAAAAGAATGGTGTAAATCTGTGAGATGAATTCACACATCACAAAACAGTTTGTCACAAACCTTCTTTATTGTTTATATCTGAGAGTTAGGAAACTGATACATGAAGAGAAATGTTTAACTCTGTGAAATGAATTCACACATCACAAAGAAGTTTTTCAGAAAGCTTCTTGCTAGTTTTTATCTGAAGATATTTCCTTTGTAACCATAGGCTTCAATGCGTTCCAAAACATCCTTTCTCAGATTACCCAAAAACAGTCCTACCACACTGGTACATGAAAAGAATGGTGAAACTCTGTGAGATGAATTCACACATCCAAAAGCAGTTTCTCAGAAACGTTCTTTCTAGAGTTTTTCTGAGGATATTTCCTTTTTTACCATAGGCCTCAAAACACTCCTGAGTGTTCTATTTCAGTTTTCACAAAAACAGTGTTAAAAAATGGCTATGTGAACAGAAAGGTGTAACTCTGCGAGATGAATTCACACATCACAAATCAGTTTCTCAGAAGGCTTCTTTCTAGTTTTTATCTGAGGATATTTCATTTGTCACCATATGCCTCAATACACTCAAGAAAATCCCTCTGCAGATTCCATGAACAAAGTGTAGCTAACTGCTCAAAGAAAAGAAGGGTGTAACTCTGTGATATGAATTTGCACATTACAAACAAGTTTCTCAGAAGGCATCTTTCTAGTTTTTATCTGATATTTCCTTTGTCACCATAGGCTTCAATGTGATCCAAATTATCCCTTCTCAGATTCCCCAAAAACAGTGCTACCTAATTGCTCCATGAACAAATAGTGTATCTCTGCGAGATGAATTCACAGATCACAAAGTAGTTTCTCAGAAAGCTTCTTTCTCATTTTTATCAGAGGATATTTCCTCTTTCACCATAGGCCTCAAAGTGCTCCCGAATATCCCATTGCAGATTCCCTAAAAGGCAGTATTAGCAAACTGCTCAATCAAAATAAATGTGCAACACTGTGAGATGAATTCACACATCACAAAGCAGTTTCTCAGAGAGATTCTTTCCAGTTCTTATGTGAGGATATTTCCCTTTTTACCACAGGCCTGAAAGCACTCTGAATATCATATTGCAGATTCCAACGAAAACAGTGTAACCAAACCGCTATGTGAAAAGAAAGGTGGAACTCGGTGAGATGAATTCATATGTCACAAAACAGTTTCTCAGAAAGTTTCTTTCCAGTTTTTATCTGAGGACATTTCCTTTTTCAACACAAGCCCCAATGGGCTACCGAATATCCCATTGCAGATTCCATGAAAGTAGAGTTAGGAAACTGCTCAATGTAAAAAAAAAAAAGTGTAACTCTCTGAGATGCATTCACACATCACAAAGCAGATTATCAGAGAGCTTCTTTCTAGTTTTCATCTGAGGATATTTCCCTTGCCACCACAGACTTCAATGTGATCCAAAATATCCCTTCACAGATTACACAAAAATAGTGCTACAAAACTGCTCTGTGAAAAGAATGGTGTATCTCTGTGAAATGAATTCACACATCACAAAGCAGTTTATCAGAAAGAGTCCTTCTAGTTTTTGTCTGAAGATATTTCCTTGGTCACCACAGGCTTCAAAGTGATCCAAAATATGCCTTGGCAGTATCCCCAAAAACAGTGCTACCAAAGTGCTCCATGGAAAGATGGTATATCTCTGTGAGATGAGTTAACAGATCACAAAGCAGTTTCTCAGAAACCCTCTTGCTAGTTTTTATCTGAATATATTTCCTTTTTCACCACAGGCCTCAATGTGCTCCCAAATATCTCATTGCAGATTGCATGAAAACATGTTAGCAAACTGCTCAATGAAACGAAAGTTGTAACTGTGAGATGAATTCACACTTCACAAAGTGGTTTCTCAGAAAGCTTCTTTATAGCTTTTATCTGAGAGTATTTCCTTTTTTGCCAGAGACCTCAAAGCACTCCTGAATATCCTATTGCAGATTCCATGAAAACAGTGTTGGCAAACTGCTACGTGAAAGAAAGGTGTAACTCTGACAGATGAATTCACACAATTGAAAGTGATTTCTCAGAAAGCTTCTTGCTGGTTTTTATCTGAGGATATTTCCTTTTTCACCATAGGACTCAATGCGCTGCCGAATATCCCACTGCAGATTCCAGAAAAACAGTGTTAGCAAACAGCTCAATGAAAAGAAAGTTGTAACTCTGTGAGATGAATTCACACTTCACAAAGTGGTTTCTCAGAAAGCTTCTTTATAGTTTTTATCTGAGAGTATTTCCTTTTTTACCAGAGACCTCAAAGCACTCCTGAATATCCTATGGCAGATTCCATGAAAATAGTGTTGGCAAACTGCTATGTGAAAGAAAGGTGTAACTCTGACAGATGAATTCACACAATTGAAGGTGTTTTCTCAGAAAGCTTATTGCTGGTTTTTATCTGAGGATATTTCCTTTTTCAACATAGGACTCAATGCGCTGCCTAATATCCCACTGTAAATTCCAGAAAAACAGTGTTAGCAAACAGCTCAATGAAAAGAAAGGTGTAACTCTGTGAGATGAACTCACACATCACAAAGCAGTTTCTCAGAGATATTCTTCCTAGTTTTTATCTGAGAATATTTGCTTTGTCACCATAGGCTTCAATGTGATCCAAAATATCCCTTCTCAGATTCCACAAAAACATTGCTACCAAACAGCTCCAAGAAAAGAATGGTGTAACTCTGTGAGATGAATTCACACATCACAAAGTAGTTTATCACAAAGCTTCTTTCCAGTTTTTATCTGAGGATATTTCCCTTTTCACCATGGGCCTGAAAGCACTCCAAATATCCCTTTTGCAGATTCCTTGAGAGCAGTGAAAGCAACCTGCTATGTGAAAAGAAAGGTGTAACACTGTGAGATGAATTCATATATCACAAAGCAGTTTTTCAGAAAGCTTCTTTCCAGTTTTTAACTGAGGATACTTCCTTTTTCACTGTAGACCTCAATATGCTCTCAAATATCCCTTTGCAGATTCTATGAACACAGTGTTATCAAACTGCTGAATGAAAAGTAAGGTGAAACTCTGAGATTAATTCACATGTCACAGAGAAGTTTCTCAGAAAGCTTCTTTCTAGTTTTTATCTGAGGTTGTTCCCTTTTTCACCACATTTCTCAATGCACTCCGGAATATTAAGTGGCAGATTCCATGAAAACAGTGTTAGCAATCTGCTCAAAGAAAAGAATGGTGTAATTCTGTGACATGAAATCACCCATCATGAAGCAGTTTCTCAAAAAGCTTCCATCTAGGTTATATCTGAGGATATTTCCTTTGTCACCAGAAATTTAAATGCTTTAAGGTATCAATTCTCAGCTTTCCAATAAGAGTGCTTCTAGACTGGTCCATGAAAAGAATGGTGTAACTCTGTGAGATGAATTAACACATCAAAAAGCAGTTTCTCACAAAGTTTCTTCTAGTTTTTATCTGAGGACATTTCCTTTTTCACCATAGGGCTCAAAGTTCTCCCGAATATCCCATTGCATCTTCCATGAAAACAGTGTTAGCAAACTGCTCAATGAAAAGAAAGGTGTAACACTGTGAGGCGAATTCACATATCACAAAGGAGTTTCTCAGAATGCTTCATTCTAGTTTTTATCTGAGGATACTTCCTTTCTCACCATAGGCCTCAATGTGCTCCAAAATATCCCATTGCACATTCCATGAAAGCAGAGTTAGCAAACTGCTCAATGAAAAAAAAGGTGTAACTCTGTGAGATGAATTCACACATCACAAAGCAGATCATCAGAGAGTTTTTCATAGTTTTTATCTGAGGATATTTCCTTTGTCACCATAGACTTCAATCCGATCTAAATATCCCCTCTCAGATTCCCCAAAAACAGTGCAACCAAACTGCTCCATGAAAAGAATCGTGTAACTCTGTGAGATTATTTCACACATCAAAAAGCAGGTTCTCACAAAGCTTCTTTGTAGTTTTTATCTCAGAATATTTCCTTTCTTACCATAGATCTCAAAGCACTCCCAAATATCCCATTGTAGATTCCACGAAAACGGTGTTAGCAAACTGCTCAATGAAAAGAAAGGTGTAACTCAGTGAGATGAGTTCACACATCACAAAGCAGTTTGTCAGAGAGCTTCTTTCTAGTTTTTATCTGAAGATATTTCCTTTTTCACGATAGGCCTCAATGTGATTGCATATTCCACTGCAGATTGCAAGAAAACAATGTTAGCAAACTGCTATGTGAAAAGAAAGGTATAACTCTATGAGACAAATTAACACGTCACAAAGCAGTTTCTCAGAAAGCTTCTTTGTAGTTTTTATCTGAGGATATTTCCTTTTTCACCATAGGAATCAATGCTCTCCTGAATATCCCATTGAAGATTCCACGAAAACTGTGTTAGCAAGCTGCTTAATGGAAATAAAGTTGGGATTCTGTGTGATGAATTCACATATCAGAAAGCACTTTGTCAGAGAGTTCTTCCTAATTTTTATCTCAGGATATTTCCTTTTTTCACAATAGGCTTCACTACAATCCAAATTATCCCTTCTCACATTCCCCAAAAACAGTGCTACCAAACTGCTCGATGAAAAGAAACGTGTAACTCTGTGAGATGAATTCACACATCATGAAGAAGTTTCGCACAAAGCTTCCTTCTAGTTTTTATCTGAGGATATTTCCTTCTTCACCCTCGGCCTCAATGCACTCCAGAATATCAATTTGCAGATTCCACGAAAACAGGGTTAGCAAACTGCTAAATGAAAAGAAAGATGTAACTCTGTGAGAAGAATTCAAACATCACAAAGCAGTTTCTCAGAGAGCTTCTTTCCAGTTTTTATCTGAGGATATTTCCTTTTTCACCATAGGCTTTAATGCAATCTGAACTATCCTTTCTCAGATTCCACAAAACAGTGCCAGCAAACTGCTCCATGAAAGGAATGGTGTTTCTCTGTCAGATGAATTCACACATCACAAACTAGTTTATCGCAAAGCTTTTTTCTACTTTTTTCTGAGTATTTTTCCTTTTTCACCTTTAGCCTCAATGTGCTCCCAAACATGCCTTTGCGATTCCACTAGCACAGTGTTAGCAAACTGCTGAATTAAAAGAAAGTTGTAACTCTCTGAGATAAATTCACACATCACAAAGCAGTTTCTCAGAAATATTCTTTCTAGTTTTTATTTGAGGATAGTTTGTCACCAGAGGCTTCAATGGGATCCAAAATATTTCTTTTCACATTCCGAAAAACAGTGCTACCAAACTTCTCCATGGAAAGAATAGTGTATCTCTGTAAAAGAAAGTCACATATCAAAAATCTGTTTCTCACAAAGCTTCTTTCTTGTTTTTATCTGAGAATATTTCCTTTGTCACCATAGGTTTCAATGCAATCCAAATATCCTTTCTCAGATTCCCCCAAAACAGTGCTACCAAACAACACCATGAAAACAATGATTTTTTTTTTTTTGTGAGATGAATTCACATATCATGAAGCAGTTTCTCAGAAAGCTTCTTTGTAGTTATTATCTTAGGATATTTCCTTTTTCACCATAAGCCTCATTGCACTCCCGAATATCCCATTGGAGATTTTACAAAAACAGTGTTAGCAAACTGCACAATGAAAGGAAAGGTGTAACTTTGTGAGATAAACTGACGCATCACAAAGTTGTATATCAAAAGTCTTCTTTTTAGCTTTTTTTCTGAGGATATTTCCTTTTTGACTATAGGCGTCAATGTGCTCCCAAATGTCCCATTGCAGATTGCACAAAAACAGTGCTAACAAACTGCTCAATGAAGAGAAGTGTGTACCTCTGTGAGATGAATTCACACAACACAAAGCAGTTTCTCAGTAAGCTTCTTTCCAGTTTTCATCTGAGGATATTTTATTTTTCACCACAGGCCTCAATGTACCCCTAAAAATCCAATTGCAGATTCCATGAAAAGAGTGTTAGCCAACTGTTCAATGAAAAGAAATGTATAACTCTGTGAGATGAATTCATATATTTCAAAGCAGTTTCTCATAAAGCTTCTTTTTGGTTTTTATCTGAGGGTATTTCATTTGCCACCATAGGCTTCAATGCCATCTGAAATATCCCTTCTCAGATAACACAAAAACAGTTCCACTAAACTGCTCCACGAAATGAATTGTGTACTTCTGTGAGATTAATTCACACATCACAAAGCAGTTTCTCAGAATGCTTCTTTACAGTTTTTATCTGAGGATATTTCCTTTCTTACCAAAGGCCTCAAAGTGCTCCCAAATATCCCATTGTAGATATCTTGAAAACCGTGTGAGAAAACTGCTGTGTGAAAAGAAAGATGTGAGTCAGTGAGATGAATTCACACATCACAAAGTAGTTTCTCAGAAAGTTTCTTTCCAGTTTTTATCTGAGGATATTTCCTTTTTCACCATAGGCCTCAATGTGCTCCCACATATCCCATTGCAGATTCCAGGAAAACAGTGTTAGCAAACTGCTCAATGAAAACAAAGGTGGAATTTGGTGACATGAATTCACACATCACAAAGTAGATTCTCAGAAAATTCTTTCTAGTTTTTAATCTGAGAATATTTCCTTTTTCACCATAGGCCTCATTGCACTCCAGAATACCCAATTGCAGATTCCATGAAAACATGGTTAGCAAACTGGTATGTGAAAAGATAGGTGTAACTCTGTGAGATGAATTCACACATCACAAAACAGTTTCTCAGAAAGCTTCTTTCCCATTTTTATCCTAGGATATTTCCTTTTTCTCCATAGGCCTCAATGTGATCCCGCATATCCCATTGCAGAATCCAGGAAAACAGTGTTAGCAAACTGCTCAATGAAAACAAAGGTGAAATTTGGTGAGATGAATTCACATATCACAAATCAGACTCTCAGAAAACTTCTTTCTAGTTTTTATCTGAGGATATTTCCTTTGACACAATAGGCTTCAAGGCGATCCAAAATATCCCTTCTCAGATAACACAAAAACAGTGCTACCAAACTTCTCCATGAAATGAATGGTGTACTTCTGTTAGATGAATTCATGCATCACAAGCAGTTTCTCAGAAAGATTCTGTCTAGTTTTTATCTGAGCATATTTCCTTTTTCAATATAGGCCTTAATGTGCTCCCAAATATCCCTGTGTAGATTCCACTTATACAGTGTCAGCAAAGTGCTCAAAGAAAAAGAAGGTGTAATTCTGTGAGATAAATTCGCACATCACAAACAAGTTTCTCAGAGAGCTTTTTTCTAGTTTTTATCTGAGGATATTTCCTTTCTCACCATAGGCTTCCATGCGATCCAAAATATCCCTTCTCAGATTCCCCAAAAACAGTGTTACCAAACTGCTGCATGAAAAGAATGGTATATCTCCGTGAGATGAATTCACACATTACAAAACAGTTTCTCAGAAAGCTTCTTGCTACTGTTTATATGAGGATATATTCTTTTTCAACATAGGCCTCAATGTGCTCCCAAATATCCCATTACAGATTCCAAGAAAGCAGTGTTAGCAAACTGCTCAATGAAAAGAAAGGTGTAACTCTGTGAGATGAATTCACACATCACAAAGCAGTTTTTCAGAAAGCATCTTTCTAGTTTTTATCTGAAGATATTTCCCTTGTCACCCTAGGCTTCAATTTGATTCAAAATATCCATTCTCAGCTTCCCCAAAAACAGTGCTACCAAAATGCTCCATGAAAAGAATGGTGTAACTCTGTAAGATTAATTCACACATCACAAAGCAGGTTCTCACAAAGTTTCTTTGTAGGTTTTATCTGAATATATTTCCTTTTTCACCATAGACCTCAATGAGCTCCCGAATAGCCCATTGCAAATTCCATGAAAACAGTGCTACCAAACTGTTCCATGAAAAGAATGGTGTATCTCTGTTAGATGAATTCACAGATCACAAAATAGTTTCTAATGTAGTTTCTTTCTAGTTTTTATCTAAGGATATTTCCTTTCTCACCAGAGGTCTCAAGGCACTCCTGAATATTAAATTAAATATTCCACGAAAACACTGTCAGCACACTACTCAATGAAAGGAAAGGTGTAACTATGTGAGTTGAATTCAGACATCACACAGCAGTTTCTCAGACACTTTCTTTCTGATTTTTATCTGATATTTCCTTTTTCCCCTAGGCTTCAATGCAATCCAAAATATTCCATCTCTGATTCCCCAAAAAACAGTGTTACCAAACTGCTCCATGAAAAGGATGCTGTAACTCTTTGAGATGAATTCACACATCACAAAGCAGGTTCATCACAAAGTGGGTTCTCACAAAGCTTCTTTGTAGTTTTCATCTGAGGATATTTCCTTTCTCACCATAGGCCTCAAAGCACTCCCAAATATCCCATTGCAGATTCCACAAAAACCGTGTTAGCAAACTGCTCAATGAAAAGATAGGTTTAACTCTGTGAGATGAATTCACACATCACAAAGCAGTTTCTCAGAAAGATTCCTTATAGTTTTTATCTGAGGATATTCCCTTTTTCACCATATGCCTCAATGCACTCCCAAATATCCCTTTACACATCCATAAAAACAGTGTAAGCAAACTACTCCATTCAAGAAAGGTGTAACTCTGTGAGATGAATTCACACATTACAAAGAACTTTGTCAGAAAGCTTCTTTTCCAGTTTTTATATGAGGGTATTTCCTTTGCCACCATAGACTTCAATGTGATCCAAATTATCCCTTCACAGATTCCCCAACAAGAGTGTTATCAAACTGCTCCATGAAAAGTGGTGTATCTCTATGAGATGAATTCACACATCACAAAGCTGTTTCTCAGAAAACTTCTTTAGAGGTTTTATCAGAGGATAATTCCTTTTTCACCATAGGCCTCAATGTGCTCCCAAATATCCCATTGAGGATTCCATGAAAACAGTGTGAGCAAACTGCTCAATGAGAAGAAAGGTGTAACACCATGAGGTGAATTCACACATCATAAAACAGTTTCACAGAGAGCTTCTTTCCAGTTTTTATCTCAGGATATTTCCTTTGTCACCATAGTCTTCAATGAGATCCAAAATATCCCTTGTCAGATTCCTCAAAAACCGTGCTAACAAACTGAGGATTGTTCCTTTTTCAACATAGGCTTCAATGGGCTCCCAAGTATCCCATTGCAGATTCCACGAAAATTGTGTTAGCAAACTGCTCAATGAAAAGAAAGTTGTAACTGTGTGATGAATTCACACATCAGAAAGAAGCTTCTCAGAGAGATTCTTTCTACTTTTTATCTGAAGACATTTCCTTTGTCAGAATAGGCTTCAATGTGATCCAAATTAACCCTTCTCAGATTTCCCAAAAAGAGTGCTACCAAACTGCTCCAGGAAAGAATGATGTAATTCTGTGAGATGAATTCACACATCACAAAGCAGTTTCTCACAAAGCTTCTTTCTACTTTTTATTTGAGGATATTTCCTTTTTCACCTTATGCTTCAAATCACTCCCAAATATCCCATTGCAGATTCCATAAAACAGTGTTAGCAAACTGCTCAATGAAAACAAAGGTGTAACTGTGAGATGAATTCACACATCACAAAGCAGCTTCTCAGAAAGCTACTTTGTAGTTTTTATCTGAGGATATTTCCTTTTTCACCATAGGCTTCACTGTGATCCCAGATATTCCTTCTCACATTCACCAAAATCAGTGCTACAAAACTGCTCCATGAGAAGAATAATGAAACTCAGTGAGATGAATTTACACATCACAAAGCAGATTCTCACAATGCTTCTTTCTAGTTTTTATCTGAGGATATTTCCTTTTTCACCATAAGCTTCAAAGTGCTCCCGAATATCCCTTTGCAGTTTCCACAGAAAGAGTGGTAGCAAATTGCTATGTGAAATGAAAGGTGTATCTCTGTGAGATGAATTCACACACCAAAACGCAGTTTCTCAGAAAGTTTCTTTGTAGTTTTTTATCTAAAGATATTTACTTTTTCTCCATAGGCCTCAATGTGCTCCCAAATATCCCATTGCAGATTCCACGAAAAGAGGGTTAGCAAACTGCTCAATGAAAAGAAAGGTATAATTCAGTGAGATGAATTCAAACATCACAAAGTGCATTCTCAGAAAGTTTCTTTCTAGTTTTTATTTGAGGAGATTTCCTTTGACACCATAGGCTTCAATGCGATCCAAAATATCCCCTCTGAGATAAAACAAAAGCAGTGCTACCAAACTGCTCTATGAAATGAAAGGTGTACTTCTGGTAGATGAATTCACACATCACCAAGCAGTTCCTCAGAGGCTTCTTTCTAGTTTTTATCTGAGAGTATTTCCTTTTTCAATATATGCCTCAGTGTGTTACCAAACATCCCTTTGCATATTCCACTTTCACAGTGTCAGCAAACTGCTCAAAGAAAAGAAAGGTGTAATTCTGTGAGATAACTTCATATATCACAAACAAGTTTCTCAGAAAGATTCTTTCTGTTATCTGAGGATATTTCCTTTCTCATCATAGGCTTCAATGCGATCCAAAATATTCCTTCTCAGATTTCCCAAAAACAGTTACCAAACTGCTGCATGAAAGGAATGGTGTATCTCTGTGAGATGAATTCACACATCACCAAGCAATTTCTCAGAAAACTTCTTGTTAGTTTTTATCTGAGGACATTGCCTTTTTCACCATAGTCCTCAGTGCACTCCCGAATATCCCATTGCAGATTCCAAGAAAACATTCCTTTTTCACCATAGGCCTGAAAGCACTCTGAATATCCCGTGATCACGTTGAAGCCTATAGTGAAAAATTAAATATCCTCAGATAACAACTAGAAAGAAACTTCATGAGAAACTGCTTGGTGATGTGTGAATTCATCTCACAGAAATACCCTATTCTTATCATGGAGCAGTTTGCTATCACTATTCCCATGGAATCTGCAATGGGATATTTGGGAGTGCATTGAGGCCTATGTTGAAAAAGGAAATATCCTAGGATAAAAACTGGAAAGAAGCTTTCTGAGAAACTGATTTGTGATGTTTGAATTCATCTGACAGAGTTACACCATTCTTTTCATGCAGCAGTTTGGTAGTACTGTTTTTGTGGAATCCTAGAAGGGATATTTTGTGTTACATTGAAGCCTATGGAGACAAAGGAAATATCCTCAGATAAACACTGGAAAGACGCTTTCTGAGAAACTGCTTTGTGATGTGTGAATTCATCTCAATGAGTTGCACCATTCCTTACATGGTGCAGTTTGGTAACACTCTTTTTGGGGAATATGAGAAGGGATTTTTGGATCGCATTGAAGCCTATGGTAACAAAGGAAATATCCTCGATAAAAAATAGAAGGAAGCTTTCTGAGAAACTGCTTTGTGATGATCAATTCATCTCACAGAGTTACACCTTTATTTGCATTGAGCAGTTTGCTAACACTGGTTTCTTGGAATCTGCATTTTGATATTCAAGAGTGCATTGAATCCTATGGTGAAAAAGGAAATATCCTCAGTTAAAGACTAGAAAGAGGCTTTCAGGGAAACTGCTTTTTGATATGTGAATTTGTCAGTTGAGTAGATCTGTTTTGGGGGTATCTGATAAAGGATATTTTGTATCCCTTTGAGGCCTATGGTGAGAAAGTAAATATCCTCAGATAAAAAGTAGAAAGAAACTTTCTGAAAATCTGCTTTGTGATATGTGAATTCATCTCATGGAGTTATACCTATCCTTTCATTGAGCAGTTTGCTAACACTGTTTTCATGGAATCTGCAATGAGATATTCGGGAGTGCATTGAGACCTACGGTGAAAAAACAAATATCCACTGAGAAAAACTAGATAGAAGCTTTCTGAGAAACTGCTTTGTGATGTGTGAATTCATCTCACAGAGTTACACCTCTCTTTTCATATAATACCTTGATAACACTGATTTTGCTGAATCTGAAATGGGATATTCTGGAGTGCTTAGAGGCCTATGGTGAAAAAGGAAATATCCTCAGATGAAAACTACAAAGAAGCTTTCTGAGAAAGTGCTTTGTGATGTGTGAATTCATCTCAATGAGTTACACCATTCCTTTCATGGAAAAGTTTGGTAGCACTGTTTTTCGGGAAAGTGAGAGGGGATATTTTGGAATGCATTGAAGACTATGGTGACAATGAAACCTCCTCAGATAAAAACTAGAAAGAAGCTTTCAGATAAATTGCATTGTGATGTTTGAATTCATCTCACAGTGTTCCAACTTCTTTTTCATTGAGCAGTTTGCTAACACTGTTGTCGTGGAAACTGCAGTGGGATATTCGGGAGCACATTGAAGCCTATGGTGAAAAATGAAATATCATCTGATAAAAACTAGAAAGAAGCTTTCTGAGAAACTGCTTTGTGATGGGTGAATTCATCTCACACAATTACAGCATGCTTTTCATGGAGCAATGTGGTAGCACTATTTTTATGGAATCTCAAAAGGGATATTTTACATCAAATTGAAACCTATGGAGACAATGGAAACATGCTCAGATAAAAACTAGAAAGAAGCTTTCTGAGAAACTTCTTTGTGATGTGTGAAGTGAATTCATCTCACAGAGTTACACCTTTCTTTTCATTGAGCAGTTTGCTAACATGATGATATTGAAATCTGCAATGGGATATTTGGAGTGCATTGAGGCCTTGAGTGAAAAAGAATACATCCTCAGATGAAAACTGGAGAAAAGCCTTCTGAGAAACTGCTTTGTGATGTGTGCATTCATTTCATAGAATTAAATCTTTCTGTTGCGGAAGCAACTTGGCATCAAGATTTTTCTGGAGTCTGAGAAGGGATATTTTGGATCACATTGAAGCCAATGATGACAAAGGAATTTTCCTCAGATAAAAATTAGAATCTTTCAGGGAAACTGCTTTGTGATGTGTGAATTCATCTCATGGAGTTACAGCATTCTTTTCAATGAGTAGTTTTCTAACACTGTTCTCATGGAATCTGCAGTGGCATATTCAGGAGTGCTTTGAGGCCTATGTTGAAAAGGGAAATATCCTTAGATAAAACTAGAAATAAGTTTTCTGAGAAACTGCTTGGTGATGTGTGGATTCATCTCACAGAGTTACATCTTACTTTTCATTGAACAGTTTGCTAACACTATTTTCGTGGAATCTGCAGTGGGATATTCAGGAGCACGTTGAAGCCTATGGTGAAAAATGAAATAACGTCTGATAAAAACTACAAAGAAGCTTTCTGAGAAACTGCTTTGTGATGTGTGAATTCATCTCAATGAGTTACACCATTCTTTTCATGGAACTGTTTGGTACGACTGTTTTTCTTGAATCTGAGAAGGGATATTTTGGGTCACATTGAAGCCTATGTTGACAAAGGAAATATCCTTAGATAAAAAGTAGAAGGAAACTTTCTTAAAAACTACTTTGTGATGTATCAGTTTATCTCACAGAGTCACAGCTTTCTTTTCATTCAGCAGTTTGTTAACACTGGTTTCTTGGAATCTGCAATTTGATATTCAAGGGTGCATTGAATCCTATGGTGAAAAGGGAAATATTCTTAGTTTAAGACCAGAAAGAGGCTTTTTGAGAAACTGCTTTGTGATGGGTGAATTCATCTCACACAGTTACAGCATGTTTTTCATGGAGCAGTGTGGTAGCACTATTTTTATGGAATCTCAAAAGGGATGTTTTGCATCAAATTGAAACCTATGGAGACAATGGAAACATGCTCAGATAAAAATTAGAAAGAAGCTTTCTGAGAAACTTCTTTGTGATGTATGAATTCATCTCACAGAGTTACACCTTTCTTTTCATTGAGCAGTTTGCTAACATGATGATATTGAAATCTGCAATGGGATATTTGGAGTGCATTGAGGCCTAGGGTGAAAAAGAATACATCCTTAGAAGAAAATTGGAGAAAAGCCTTCTGAGAAACTGCTTTGTGATATGTGCATTCATTTCATAGAATTAAATCTTTCTGTTGAGGAAGCAGCTTGGCATCAAGGTTTTTCTGGAGTCTGAGAAGGGATATTTTGGATCACTTTGAAGCCAATGATGACAAAGGAATTTTCCTCAGATAAAAATTAGAATCTTTCAGGGAAACTGTTTTGTGATGTGTGAATTCATCTCATGGAGTTACAGCATTCTTTTCAATGAGTAGTTTTCTGACACTGTTCTCATGGAATCTGCAGTGGAATATTCAGGAACACTTTGAAGCCTATGTTGAAAAGGGAAATATCCTTAGATAAAACTAGAAAGAAGTTTTCTGAGGAACTGCTTGGTGATGTGTGAATTCATCTCACAGAGTTACACCTTTCTTTCCATTGAGCAGTTTGCAAACACTGTTTTCGTGGTATCTGCAACAGGATATTTTGGAGAGCATTGAGGCCTTCGGTGAAAAAGGAAATATCCTCAGATAAATACTAGAAAGAATCTTTCTGAGACATTCCTTTCGACGTTTGAATTTATCTCACAGAGTTACACCTTTCTTTTCATATAGCAGTTTGCTAACCCTGTTTTTATTGAATCTGTCATGGGATATTCGGGAGTGTATTGAGGCCTATGGTGAAAAAATAAATATCCTCAGATAAAAACTAGAAAGAAACTTTCTAAGAAACTACTTTGTGATGTGTGAATTCATCTCACAGAAATACACCATTCTTTTCATGGAGCAGTTTGGTAGCACTGTTTTTCTTGAATCTGAGAAGGGATATTTTGGATTGCATTGAAGTCTATGGTGATAAGGGAAATATCCTCAGATAAAAACTAGAAGTGAAGCTTTCAGGGAAACTGTTTTGTGATGTGTGAATACATCTCACTGAGTTATACCATTCTTTTCATGAAGCAGTTCGGTAGCTCTGTTTTTGGAAAATCTGATAAAGGATATTTTGTACCATATTGAAGGCTATGGTGAGAAAGGAAATATCCTCAGATAAAAAATAGAAAGAAACTTTCTGAGAATCTGCTTTGTGATGTGTGAATTCATCTCATGGAGTTACACCTTTCCTTTCATTAAGCAATTTGCTAACACTGTTTTCGTGGAATCTGCAATGGTATACACAGGAGCTTATTGAGGCCTATGATGAAAAAGGAATTATCATGAGATAAAAACCAGAAAGAAGCTTTCTGAGAAACTGCTTTGTGATGTGTGAATTCATCTCAATGAGTTACATCATTTCTTTCATGGAGAACTTTGGTAGCACTGTTTTTGTGGAATATGAGAAGAGTTACTTTTTATCACTTTGAAGCCAATGGTGACAAAAGAAATATCCTCAAAACTAGGAGAATCTTTCTGAGAAACTGCTTTGTGATGTATGAATTCATCACCCAGAAATACACCATTCCTTTTATGGAGCAGTTTGGTAACACTGTTTTTGTGGAGTCTGAAAAGGGATATTTTGGGTTGCATTGAAGCCCATAGTGACAAAGGAAATATCCTCAGATAACAACTAGAAAGAAGCTTTCAGGGAAACTGCTTTGTGATGTGTAAATTCATCTCACAGAGTTACAACTTTCTTTTCATATGGCAATTTGTTAACACTGTTTACGTGGAATCTGCAAAAGGATATTTGAGAGCGCATTGAGGCCTATGGTGAAATACAAAATATACTCAGATAAAAACTGGAAAGAAGCTTTCTGAGAAACTGCTTTGTGATGTGTGAATTCATCTCACAGAGTTTCACCTTTCTTTTCATTGAGCAGTTTCCTAGCACGGTTTTCATGGAATCTGCAATGGGATATTAGGGACAGCATTGAGGGCTATGGTGTAAAAAGAAATATCCTCAGATAAAAACTGGTGAGAAGACTTCTGAGAAACTGCTTTGTGATGTGTCCATTGAACTGATAGAGTTAAACCTTTCTGTTGAGGGAGAGTTTGGCATCAATGTTTTTGTGGAATCTGAGAAGGGACATTTTGGATCACCTTGAAGCCTATGGTGGCAAAGGAAATATAATCAGATAAAAACTATAAATAAGTTCTCTGAGAAACTGCTTTTTGGTGTGTGAATTCATCTCTCAGGGTTATATCTTTTTTTACATTGAACAGTTTGTTAACACTGGTTCCTTGGAATCTGCAATTTGATATTCAGGAGTGCATTGAGTCCTATGGTGAAAAGGGAAATATCCTTAGTTAAAGATTAGAAAGAAACTTTCTGAGAAACTGCTTTGTGATATGCGAATTCATCTCACACAGTTACACTTTTCTTTTGATTGAGCAGTTTTCTAACACTCTTTTCATTGAATCTGCAATGGGATATTCAGGAACGCATTGAGACCTGTGGTGAAAAAGCAAATATCCTCTGAGAAAAACTTGATAGAAGCTTTCTGAGAAACTGTTTTGTGATGTGTGAATTCATCTCACAGACTTACACCTCTCTTTTAGTGTAATAGTTTGTTAACACTGATTTAGCTGAATCTGAAGTGAGATATTTTGGAGTGCATAGAGGCCTATGGTAAAAAAGGAAATATCCTCAGATGAAAACCAGAAAGAACTTTCTGAGAAAGTGCTTTGTGATATTTGAATTCATCTCACAGAGTTACATCATTCTTTTCATTGAGCAGTTTGAGCAGTTTGATAGCACTCTTTTTGTGGAATCTGAGAAGGCATACTTTTATCACATTGAAGCCAATGATGACAAAGGAAATATCCTCAGATAAAAACTAGAAAGAAGCTTTCTGAGAAAGTAGAAATATGTCATTGCTTTCATGGAGCAGTTTGGTAGCACTTTTTTGTGAAATCTTGGAAGGGCTAGTTTGGATCGCCTTGTAGCCTATGGTGACAAAGGCAGTATCCTCAGATAAAACTAGAAAGAAGCTTTCAGGTAAACTGCTTTGTGATGTGTGAATTAATCTCACAGAGTTACACCATTCTTTTCATTGAGTATCTTGTTAACACTGTTTTCATGGAATTGGCAACGGGATATTCAGGAGTGCATTGAGACCTGTATTGAAAAAGGAAATATCCTTAGATAAAAACTAGAAAGAAGTTTTCTGAGAAACTGCTTTGTGATGTGTGAATTCATCTCACAAAATTACACCTCTCTTTTTGTATAATCGTTTGCTAACTCTGTTTTTGATGAATCTGAAATGGGATACTTGGGAGCTTATAAAAGTCTGTGGTGAAAAAGGAAATATCCTCAGATGAAAATGAGAAAGAATCTTTCTGAGAAAGTGCTTTGTGATGTGAGAATTCATCTCAAGGAGATACACCATTATTTTTATGGAGAAGTTTGGTAGTACAGTTTTTCTGGTATCTGAGAAGGGATACTTTTCATCACATTGAATCCAATTTTGACAAAGGAATATCCTCAGATAAAAACTAGAAAGAAACTTTTTGAGAACCCACTTTGTGTTGTGTGAATTCATCTCACACAGTTACAGTTTTCTTTTCACATAGCAGATTGCTAACATTGCTTTCAAGGAATCTGCAATGGGATATTCAGAGCACATTCAGGCCTATGGTGAAAAAGGAAATATCCTCAGATGAAAAGTGAAGAAAAGTCTTCTGAGAAACTGCTTTGTGATGTGTGCATTTATCTCATAGAATTAAATATTTCTGTTGAGGGAGTAGTTTTATCATCAATGTTTTTCTGGAATCTGACAAGGGATATTTTGGATCTCACTGAAGCCTATGGTGACAAAGGAAATATCATCAGATAAAAACTAGAAAGAAGCTTCCTGAGAAACTGTATGTGATGTGTGAATCCTTCTCACAGCGTTACACCTTTCTTTTCATACAGAAGTTTGTTAACACTGTTTTCATGAAATCTGCAGTGGGATATTCAGGTGCACATTGAAGCTTGTGGTGAAAAAGGAAATTTCCTCAGATAAAAACCAGAAAGAAACTTTCTGAGAAACTACTTTGTGATGTGGGAATTCATCTCACAGAAATACACCATTCTTTTCATGGAGCAGTTTGGTAGCACTGTTTTTCTTGAATCTGAGAATGGATATTTTTTTATCCCATTGAATCCTCTGGATAAAAGAAATATCCTCATACAAAATCTAGAAAGAATCTGTTTGTGAAACTGCTTTTTGATGTGTCAATTGTTCTCACAGATTAACACCTTTCTTTTCATTGAGCAGTTTTCTAACACTGTTTTCGTGGAATCTACAGTGGGATATTCTGGGGGGCATTGAGGACTATGGTGGAAAAGGAAAATCCTCAGATAAAAACTGGAAAGAAACATCTGATAAACTTCTTTGTGATGTGAGCAATCATCTCGTAGAATTAAATCCTTCTGTTGAGGGAGCAGTTTGACATCAGTGTTTTTCTCTAATCTGAGAAGGGATATTTTGGATTGTATGGAAGCCTATGGTGACAAACGAAATATCCTCAGATAAAACTAGAAAGAAACTTTCTGAGAAACGACTTTGTTATGTGTGAATTCATCTCACAGAATTACACCTTTCTTTTCATTGAGCAGTATGTTAACACTTTTTTCATGGAATCTGCAATGGGATATTGGGGAGTGCATTGATGCCTATGGTGAAAAAGGAAATATCCTCAGAGAAAAAACTAGAAAGAAGCTTTCTGAGAAATTGCTTTCTGATGTGTGAATTCATCTCACAGAATTACACCATTCTTTTCATATAGCAGTTTGCTAACATTGTTTCGTTGAATCTCTCATGGGATATTCAGGAACGCATTGAGGCCCCTATGGTGAAAAAGGAAATATCCTCCAACGAAAACTAGAAAGAAGCTTTCTGAGAAATTGTTTTGTGATTTACGAATTCCTCTCACAGAAATACACCATTCTTTACATGGAACAGTTTATTAACATTGATTTTGTGGAATCTGAGAATTGATATTTTGGATCACATTGAAGGCTATGTTGACAAAAGAAATATCTTCAGATAAAACTAGAAAGAAGATTTCAGTGAAACTGCTTTCTGATGTGTGAATTCATCTCCCAGAGTTACACCATTCTTTTCATATATCTGTTTGCTAGCACTGTTTTCATGGAGTCTACCATGGGATATTTGGGAACGCTTGAGACCTATGGAGAAAAAGGAAATATCCTCAGGTAAAAACTAGAAATAAGTTTTCTGAGAAACTGCACTGTGTTGTGTGAATTCATCTCACTCAATTTCACCAATTTTTTCATGGATCAGTTTGGTAGCACTGTTTTCAGGGATTCTGAGAAGGGATTTTTTTTCACGTTGAAGCCTATGATAACGAAGGAAATATCCTCAGACAAAAACCAGAAAGAAGCTTTCTGAGAAACTGCTTTGTGATGTGTGAATTCATCTCACAGAAATACACCATTCTTTTCATGGAGCAGTTTGCTAGCACTGTTTGTGTGGAATCTGAGCGGGGATATTTTCAATCTCATTGAAGCCTATGATGACAAAGGAAATATCCTCAGATAAACACTAGAAAGAATGTTTCAGGGAAACTGCTTTGTGATGTGTGAAATCGTCTCACAGAGTTACATCTCTCTTTTCATTGAGCAGTTCACTAACACGGTTTTCGTGGAATCTGCAATGGGATATCAGGTAGGGCATTGATGGCTTTGGTGAAAAAGAAAATATCCTCAGATAAAAACTGGAGAGAAGACGTCTGAGCAACTGCTTTGTGATGTATCTATTCAACTCAATGAGTTAAACCTTTGTGGTGAGGGAGCAGTTTGGCATCAATGTTTTTGTGGAATGTGAAAAGGTATAATTAGGGTCACATTGAAGCCTATGGTGACAAAGGAAAAATCCTCAGATAACAACTATAAAGAAGTTCTCTGAGAAACTGCTTTCTGATGTGTGAATTTACCTCTCATAGTTATACCATTCTTTACACTGAGCAGTTTGTTAACACTGATTTCTTGGAATCTGCAATTTGATATTCAGGAGTGCATTGAGTCTGATGGTGAAAAGGAAATATCCTCAGTTAGAGAACAGAAAGAAGCTTTCTGAGAAACTGCTTTGTGATGTGTGAATTCATCTCACAGACTTACACTTTTCATATAGCAGTGTGCTAACAGTTTTCATGGAATCTGCAATGGGATATCTGGGAGTGCAATGAGGCCTTTGGTGATAAAGGAAATATCCTCAGATAAAAACTAGAAAGAAGCTTTCTGAGAAA
This sequence comes from Papio anubis, assembly GCF_008728515.1. Taxonomy (NCBI): domain Eukaryota; kingdom Metazoa; phylum Chordata; class Mammalia; order Primates; family Cercopithecidae; genus Papio; species Papio anubis. The sequence continues at coordinate 154,498 of NW_022166420.1, read as the reverse complement.
TTGCTTGGTGATGTGTGAATTCATCTCATAGAGTTACCCCTTTCTTTTCATATACCAGTTGGCTAACAGTGTTTTCGTTTAATCTACCATGGGATATTCGGGAGTCCATTGGGGCCTATGGTGAAAAAGGAAACATCCTCAGATAAAAACTAGAAAGAAGATTTCAGAGAAACTGCTTTGTGGTGTGTGAATTTATCTCACATAGTTACACCATTCTTTTCATGGAGCAGTTTAATATCACTGTTTTTGGAGAGCCTGAGAAGGGATATTTTAGATCTCATTGAAGCCTACAGTGACAAAGGAGATATCCTCAGATAAAAACTAGAAGGAAGCTTTCTGAGAAACTGCTTTGTGATGTGTCTATTTGTATCACAGAGTAACACTTTTCTTTTCATATAGCAGTTTACTAACACTGTTTTCTTGGAATCTACAAAGGGATATTTGAGAGCACTTTGAGGCCTATGGGAAATAGGAAATAACATCAGACGAAAACTAGAAAGACACTTTCTGAGAAACTGCATTGTGATGTGTGAATTTATCTCACAGAGTTACTCCACTGTTCTCATGGAGCAGTTTGGTAGCACTGTTTTTGGGAAATCTGAGAAGGGATATTTTGGATCGTATTGAAGCATCTGGTGACAAAGGAAATATCCTCAGATAATAATTAGAAATAAGCTGTTTGAGAAACTACTTTGTGAAGTCTGAATTCATCTCACAGATTTACAACTTTCTTTTCATTGAGCAGTTTGCTGACTCAGTTTTTGTGGAATCTGCAATGGGATAGGAGGGAGGGCATTGAGGTCTATGGTGAGATAGGAAATATAATCAGATAAAAACTGGAGAGAAGACTTCTGAGAAACTGCTTTGTGATGTGTGCATTCAACTCATGGAGTTAAACCTTTCTGTTGAGGTAGTAATTTGGCATCAACATATTTGTGGAATCTCAGAGGGGATATACTGAATCACATTGAAGCTTTCTGAGAAACTTCTTTGTGATGTGTGAATTCATCTTACAGAGATACACCTTTCTCTTCATGAAGCAGTTTGCTAACACTGTTTTCATGGAATCCACAAAGTGATATTTGGGAGTGCTTTGAGGCCTATGGTGAAAAAGGAAATATCCTCAGATAAAAACTGGAAAGAAGGTTTCTTAAAAACTGTTTGTGATGTTTGAATTCATCTCACAGAGATACACCATTCTTTTCATGGTGCAGTTTGGTACCACTGTTTTTGGGGAATCTGAGAAGGAATATTTTGGATTTCATTGAGGCCTATGGTGACAAAGGAAATATCCTCTGATAAAAATTAGAAGAAAGCTTTCTGGGAAACTGCATTGTGATGTGATATGTGAACTCATCTCACAGTGTTACACCACTCTTTTTATGCAGAGATTTGGTAACACTGTTTATGGGGAATCTGAGAAGGGTTATTTTAGGTCACATTGAAGCCACTGGTGACAAGGGAAAAATCCTCTGATAAAAGCTAGAGAGAAGACTCCTGAGAAATTGCTTTGTGATGTTTCCATTCACTTATAGAGTTAAACCTTTCTGTTGAGGGAGCAGTTTGACATCAATGTTTTTGTGGAATGTGAGAAGGGATATTTTGGATCTCATTGAAGCCTATGGTGACAAAGAAAATATTCTCAGATAAAAACTAGAAAGAAGCGCTTGGAGAAACTACTTTGTGATGTGTTAATCCATCTGACAGAGTTATACCTTTCTTTTCTTTGAGCGGTTTGTAACCCTATTTTCGTGTAATCAGCGAAGGGATATTCAGGATCACATTGAAGCCTATGGTGACAAATGAAATACCCTCAGATAAAAATTAGAAAGAAACTTTCTGCAAAACTGCTTTCTGATGTGTCCCTTCATCTCACAGAGTTACACCTTTTGTTTCATTGAGCGGTTTTTGGCAATGTTTTCGTGGAATCTGTAAGGCATATTCAGGAGGGTCTAGAGGCCTATGTAGAAAGAGGAAATATCTTCAGATAAAAACCAGAAATAAGCTTTTGAGAAACAGCTTTGTGATGTATGAATTCATCTCACACAGTTACATTATTCTTTTCATGGAGAAGTTTGATAGCACTTTTTTGGGGGACTCTGAGAAGGGATATTTTGGATCACATTGAAGCCTATGGTGACAAAGGAAATATCCTCAGATCAAAACTAGAAAGAAGCTTTCTGAGAAAATTCTTTGTGATGTGTGAATTCATTTCACAGCATTACACCTTTGTTTTCATTGAGCAGCTTGCTAACACTATTTTTGTGGAATCTTCAATGGGACATTCAGGAGTGCGTTGAGGCCTATGGTGAAAATGGAAATATCCTCAGATAAAATGTAGAAAGAAGCTTTCTGAGAAATTGCTTTCTGATGTGTGAGTTCATCTCACAGAGTTACACCGTTATTTTCATGGAGCAGTTTGGTAACACTGTTTTTGTGGAATCTGAGACGGGATATTTTGGAATGCATTGAAGCCTATGGTGACAAAGGTAATATCCTCACATAAAACAAGAAAGAAGCTTTCTGAGAAACTGCTTTGTGATACATATACTCATCTCATAGAGTTAAGCCATTCTTTGGATTGGGCAGTTTGAAATCAGTGTTTTTGTGGAACCTGAGAAGGGACATTTGGGATTGCTATGAAGATTATGGTGATAAAGGAAATATCCTCAGAAGAAAACTAGAATTAAGCTTGCTGAGAAACTCCTTTGTGATGTGTACTCCTCTCACAGAGTTGCACCTCTCTTTTCATAGAGAAGTGTGGAAACACTTTTGTTGTAAAAGCTACCAAGGGATATCTTGGAGCATATGGAACCCTATGGTGAAAAAGTAAAAATTATCCTCAGATAAAAACTGGAGAGATGCTATCTGAGAAACTGCTTTGTGATGCATGCATTCCACTCACAGAGTTATACCTCTCTTTTCATAGAGAAGTGTGGAAACACGTTTGTTGTAAAAGCTCCCAAGGGATATTTTGGAGCAGATTGAAGCCTATGGTGAAAAAAAAAAATCCTCAGATAAAAACTGGAGTGAAGCTTTCTGAGAAACTGCTTTGTGATGTGTGTATGCATCTCATAGAGTTAAACAATTCTTTGAATTGAGCACTGGGAAATCACTGTTTTTGTAGAATCAGAGGCGACATTTGGGAATGCTATAAAGAATATGGTGAAAAAGGAAATATCTTCAGATAAAAACGAGAAAGAAGCTTTCTGAGAAACTGCTTTTTGTTCATGTGAATTCCTCTCACAGAATTAACCCTTTCTTTTCATTGAGTAGTTTGCTAACACTGTTTTTGTGTAATCTGCGAAGGGATATTTGGGAATGCTTTGAGGCCTATGGCGAAATAGGAAATATATTCAGATAAAACGTGGAGAGAAGCTTTCTGAGAAACTGCTTTGTCAGGTTTACACTCCACTGACAGAGTTATACTTCTCTTTTCATAGAGCAGTGTGGAAACACTTTTGGTGTAAAAGCTACCAAGGGATAGTTTGGAGCGCATTGAAGAATATGGCAAAAGAGGAAATATCCTCACATAAAAACTGGAAAGAGGCTTTCTGAGAAACTGCTTTGTGATACGTTGCTTCATCTCACAGAGTTAAAGCTTTCTTACATTACACAGTTTGGAATATCTGTCATTGACAGATCTGTGAAGAGACATTCAGGAGCACATTTAGGCCTAGGGTGAGCAAGAAAATATCTTCAGATGAAAACTGGACAGAAGCTTTCTGAGAAACTGCTTTGTGATATGTGTATTCAGCTCACAAAGATAAAACATTCTTTGGATTGAGCAGTTTGAAATCACAGTTTTTGTGAAATCTGAGAAAGGACATTTGGGAACACTATGAAAAGTATGGTGGAAAAAGCATTATCCTCAGATAAAAACGAGAAGGAAACTTTCTGAGAATTTGCTTGTGTCCTGTGAATTCCTCTCACAGAGTTAACCCTTTCTTTTCATTGAACAGTTTGCTAACACTGTTTTTGTGGAATCTGCAAAGGGATATTCGGGAGCGCTTGAGGCCGATGATGAAAAAGGAAGTATCTTCAGATGAAAACTGGACAGAAGCTTTCTGAGAAATTGCTTTGTCATGTGTGAATTCCACTCACAGTGTTATACCCCTCTTTTCATAGAGCAGTGTGGAAACACTTCAGGTGTAAGAGTACCAAGGGATATTTAGGAGTGCATTGAAGCTTGTGGTGATAAAGGAAGTATCCTCACATAAAAACTGGAAAGAAACTTTCTGAGAAACTGCTTTGTAATATGTGCATTGGTCTCACAGAGTTAAAGCTGTCTTTACACAGTTTGGAAACTCTGTCATTGATAGATCTGCAGAGACTTTCTGGAGCACATTGAGGCCTATGGTGAGCAAGGAAATATCTTCAGATGAAAACTGGAGAGAAGCTCTCTGAAAAACTGTTTTGTTATGTGTGTACTCATCTCATAGAGTTCAACCATTGTTTGGATTGAGCAGTTTGAAATCAGTGTTTTTTTGGAATTTGAGAAGGGACATTTGGGAATGCTATGATGAATATGGTGAAAAAGCAAATATCCTCATATAAAAAAGAGGAAGAATCTTTCCAGGAAACTGCTTTTTGTCGTGTGAATTCCTCTAGCAGAATTAACCCTTTATTTTCATTGAGCAGTTTGCTAACACTGTTTTTGTGGAATCTGTGAAGGAATATTCAGGAGTGCTTTGAGGCCTATGGTAAAAAAGGAAGTATTTTCAGATAAAAACTGGAGAGACGCTTTCTGAGAAACTGATTTGTGATGTGTGCATTCCACTCAGAGAGTTTTACCTCTCTTTTCATAGAGCAATGTGGAAACATTTTTGGTGTAAAAGCTACCAAAGGATATTTTGGTGCACATTGAAGTTTATTGTGAAAAAGGAAATATCCTCAGATAAAAAGTAGAAAGAAGCTTTTTGAGAAACTGCTTTTTGATATGTGCATTCCTCTCACAGAGTTAAAGATTTCTTTACATTATACGGATTGGAAAGTCTGTCATTGATGGATCTGTGAAGAGATATTTTGGAGTGCATTGAGGCCTATGGTGAGCAAGCAAATATCTTCAGATGAAAACTGGGCAGAAGATTTCTGAGAAACTGCTTTGTTATGTGTGTGCTCATATCGTGAAGTTAAACCATTCTTTGGATTGAGCAGTTTGAAATCAGTGTTTTTGCAGAATCTGAGGAGGGTCATTTGGGAACACTATGATTATGGTGAAAAAGGAAATATCCTCTGGTAAAAACTGGAAAAAAAGCTTTCTGAGAAACTGCTTTGTGATATGTGCATTTCTCTCACAGATTTAAAGCTTTCTTTGCATTATACAGATTGGAAAGTCTGTCATTGACAGACTTGTGAAGAGACATTTGGGAGTGCATTGAGGCCTATGGTGAACAAGGAAATATCATCAGATGAAAACTGGACAGAAGCTTTTTGAGAAACTACTTTGTTATGTGTGTACTCATCTCGTAGAGTTAAATCATTCTTTGGATTGAGCAGTTTGAAATCAGTGTTTTTGTGGAATCTGAGGAGGGCCATTTGGGAACACTCTGAAGATTATTGTGACAAAGGAAATATCCTCAAATGAAAACTAGAAGGAAGCTTTCTGAGAAACTGCTGTGTGATATGTGCATTCATCTCATAGAGTTAAAACTTTCTTTACATTATACAGTCTGGAAACTCTTTAATTGATGGATCCATGAAGAGACATTCCAGAGCGCATTGAGGCCCATGGTTATAAAGGAAACATCTTCTGACAAAACCTGGAAAGAAGTTTTCTGAGATACTGCTTTGTGATGAGTGCATTTCACTCATAGAGTTAGACTTCCTTTTTCGTAAGGTAGTGTGGAAACACTGTTCTTGCAAAACCTGCCACACGATATGTCGGAGCACTTTGGAGCCCATGGCGAAAAGTGAAATATGCTCAGATAGAAACCAGAAAGAACCATTCCAAGAAACTTCTTTTTGATATGTGCATTCATCTCCCAGTGAGGCAAATGGTGAACAAAGAAATATCTTCAGATGAAAACTGGACAGAAGCTTTCTGAGAAACTGCTTTGTGAAGTGTGCATTCCACTTACAGAGTTATACCTCTCTTTTCATAGAGCAGTGTGGAAACACTTTTGGTGTAAGAGCTACCAAGGGATATTTCAGAGCGCATTGAAGCCTACGGTGAAGAAGGAAATATCCACAGAAAAAAACTGGAATGAAGCTGTTTGAGAAACTGCTTTGTGATATGTGCATTCATTACACAGAGTTAAAACTTTCCTTACGTTACACAGTTTGGAAACTCTGTCATTGACGTATCCATGATGAGACTTTTGGAAGAGCATTGAGGCCTATCGAGGAAAAGGAAACATCTTCAGGTATAACTGTACAGAAACTTTCTGAGAAACTGCTTTGTGATGTCTGCATTCCACTCACAGAGTTATACCTGTCTTTTCATAGTGCAGTTTGAAAACACTTTTCATGTAAAACCTACCAAGTGATATTTTGGAGCACATTGAAACCTATGGTGAAAAATGAAATCTCTTCAGGTAACAACTAGAAAGAAGCATTGCAAGAAACTGCTTTCTTATCTGCGCATTCAAGTCACAGAGTTAAATCTTTCCTTACATTGCACAGTTTGGAAACTCTGTGTTTGACGAATCCATGAAGGGACATTAGGTGGCGCTCTGAGTCCTATGTTGACTAAGGAAATATCTTCAGATGAAATCTGGACAGAAGCTTTCTGAGAAACTGCTTTGTGATGTGTGCATTCATCTCCTAGAGTTAAGCCTTTCTTCAGCAGTTTGAAATCACTTTTTTTGTGGAATCTGAGAAGAGACATTTGGGAATGCTATTAAGAATATGATGAAAAAGACATTATGCTCAGATAAAAATGAAAAAGAAACTTTCTGAGAATTAACTTTTTGTCCTATGAATTCCTCACACAGAGTTAACCCTTTCTTTTCATTGATCCATTTGCTAACATTGTTTTTGTTGAATCTGTGAAGGGATATTAGGGAGTGCTTTGAGGGCTATCGTGAAAAAGGAAACATCTTCAGATAATAAGTGGAAAGAAGCATTCTGAGAAACTGCTTTGTGATGTGTCCACTCATTTCAAAGCGTTAAACCTTTCTTTGAATTCAGCAGTTTTGGAAAACTGTTTTGGTCCATTCTGTGAATGGACATTTGGGGATTCTCTGTGGCCAGAGGCTAAAAAGCGAATATCCGATGATAGAAACTTCAAGGAAGTTATCTGACAAACCGACCTGTGTTTTGTGAATTCACCTCACAGATTTCAACTTTTCCTTTCATTCAGCAGTTTGGAAACAGTGTTTCCTTGTATTTAGCAAAGACATATTTGGTAGCACTTTGAGGCCAATGCTGAAAAAGGAAGTATCTTCTAAGTAAAGCTACAGTGAAGTTTTCTGAGCAACTTCTTTCTGATATGTGCATTCATCTCACAGAGTTACACAATTCTTTGGATTCAGCAGTTTTGGAACAATATTTCTGTCCTTTCTGTGAATGGACATTTGTGAACTCATTGAGGCCAATGGAGAAAAAGAAATATCCTAGGACAAAAACTAGAAAGAAGACATCTGACAAATCGACCTCTGAAGTGTGAATTCTTCTCACAGAGTTAAACCTTTCTTTTCATTCAGCATTTTGGAAACACTGTTTTCTTACAATCTGCAAAGAGATATTTGGTAGTGCATTGAGGCCTCCTGTGAAAAAGGAAATGTCTCTAGATAAGTAGTGAAAGAAGCTTTCTGAGAAACTGCTTTGTGATGTGTCCATTCACATCACAGAGTTAAATGTTCTAATGGATTCAGCAGTTTGGTAACCCTGCTTTTGTCCATTCTTCAAAAGGACTTTTGGGTACTCTTTGAGACCAATGGTGAAAAAGCAAATGTCCAAATATTGAAACTAGAAGGAAGGTATCTGACAAATCGGTTTGTGATTTGTACATTCATCTCAAGGAGTTAAACATTTCTTTTCAGTCTGCAGTGTGGAAACAGCGTTTTCTTGTATTCTGTGAAGAGATATTTGGTAGTGTTTTGAGGCTGAATTTGAAAAAGAAAATGTCTTGTGAGAAAATCTGGAAAGAAGCTTTCTGACAAACTGCTTTGTGATGTGTGCATTCATCTCACAGAGTTATACCTTTCTTTGAATTCAGCAGTGTGGTAACCCTGTTTTTGTTTATTCTGTGAATGGACTTTTAGTAGCTCTTTGTGGTCCATGGAGAAAAAGTGAATGTCCCACTATTAAAACTAGAAAGAAGATATGTGAGAAAGTACTTTGTGATGTGTGCATTCATCTCACAGAGTTACACCTTTCTGTGGATTCAGTAGTTTCAGAACAATGTTTCTGTCCATTTTGTGAAATGACATTTGGGACCTCATTGAGGCCAATGGCAAAAGCGAATATCCTAGGACAAATCCAGAGGGAAATTGTCTGTCAAATCGACCTCTGATGTGTGAATTCTTCTCATAGAGGTAAACCTTTCTTTTCATTCAGCAGTTTTGAAACACTGGTTCCTTACAATCTGCAAAAAGATATTCAGTAGCACATGGAAGACTCCTGTGAAAAAGGAAATGTCTTCAGATAAATAGAAGGAAGCTTTCTGAGAAATCTCTTTGTGATAAGTTCACTTACCTCACAGAGTTAAACGTTCCATTGGATTCACCAGTTTGGTAACCCTGTTTCTGTCCATTCTGCGAAAGGACATTTGGGTGCTCTTTGAGGCCAATGGTGAAAAAACGAATATCCCATGATTGAAACTGGAAGAAATTTATGTGATAATTCGACTTGTGAGTTCTACATTGGTCTTCCAGAGTTAAATATTTCCTTTATTTCAACAGCTTGGAAACAGTGCTTTCTTGTATTCTGTGAGGAGATATTTTGTAGTGCTTTCAGGCTGACCTTGAAAAAGGAACTATCATGTGAGAAAAACTAGAAAGAAGCTTTCTGAGAAACTACTTTGTGATGTGTGCATACACGTCACAGAGTTATACCTTTCTTTGGATTCAGTAGTGTGTAACACTGTGTTTGTTTATTCTGCAAATGGACATTTAGTAGCTCTTGGAGGTCCATGGTGAAAAAATGAATGTCCCAGGACAAAAACTAGAAAGGAGATATCTGAAAAACTGCTTTGTGAAGTGTGCATTCACCTAGCTGAGTTAAACCTATCTTTTCATTCAGCAGTTTGAAAACACTGTTTTTGTAGTATCTGTGAAAGTATTTTTGGGAGCACATTGAGGACAATAGAGAAAAAGGAAATATCCAGATAAACACTAGAAGGAATCTTTCTGAGAAACTGCGTTCTGATATGTGTACTCATCTCAAAGAGTGAAACTTTTCTTTGGATTCAGCAATTTTGCAACACTGTATTGGTCCATTCTGCAAATGGACATTTGGGGGCTCAAAGAGTCCAAAGGCAAAGAAGTGAATATCTGAGGATAAAAACTACAAGGAAGTTATCAGACAGACCAAATTGTGTCTTGGGCTTTCATCTCACAGTGTGCAACATTTCCTTTCATTCAGCAGTTTGAAAATGGTGTTTTCTTGTATTCCACAAAGACATATTTGGTAGCACTTTGAGACCCACAGTGAAAAAGGAAATGTCTTCTGAGAAAAACTAGAAGGAAGCTTTCTGAGAAACTTCTTTGTGATGTGTGCATTCATCTCACAGAGCACACCTTTCTTTGACTTCAGCAGTTTTGGAACAATGTTTTTGTCCATTCTACGAAAGGACATTTGAGACTTCACTGAGGCCAATGGTAAGCATTTCTTTTCAATCAGCAGTTTGGAAACACTGTTTTCTTACAATCTGTGAAGACATTTTCAGTAGAACATTGAAGCCTTCTGTGAGAAACGAAATCTCTTCAGATAAATAGGAGAAAGAAGCTTTCTGATTAACTGCTTTGTGACGTGTCCATTCACCTCACAGAGTTAAAAGATCCATTGGAATCAGAAGTTTGGTAACTCTGTTTTTATCCTTTCTGGAAAGGACATTTTGGTGCTTTTTGAGGACAATGGTGAAAAAGCAAATATCCCCAGATCAAAACCAGAAGGAAGTTATCTGATAAATAGACTTGCGATTTGTACATTTGTCTCAGAGAGTGAAACATTTCGTTTCATTCAGCAGTTTGGAAACAGTGTTTTCTTGTATTCTGTGAAGAGATATTTGTTGCGCTTTGATGCTGACCTTGAAAAAGGAAATATCTTGTGAGAAAAACTAGAAAGAGGCTTTCTGAGAAACTGCTTTGTGATGTTTGCATTCATCTGACAGAGTTATACTTACTTGTGGATTCAGCAGTGTGGTAACACTGTTTTTCAGTTTTCTGCAAATGGAAATTTACTAGCTCTTTTAGGTCTGTGGCAAATAAGTTACTGTACCAGGTTAAAAACTACAAAGAAGATATCTGAGAAACAGCTTTATGATGTGTGCATTCATCTTGCAGAGGTAAACCTTTCTTTTTGTTTAGCATTTTGGAAATACTGTTTTTGTAGCATCTGTGAAAGTATTTTTGGGAGCACATTGAGGCCAATGGTGAAAAAGAAAATATCAAGATAAAAACTAGAAACAATCTATCTGAGAAACTGTTTTGTGATGTGTGCATTCATCTCAAAGAGTTAAATTTTTCTTTGGATTCAGCAGTTTTGGAACACTGCTTCGGTCCATTTTGTGAATGGACATTTGGCGGCTCTATGAAGGCAAAGGCAAAAAAGTGAATATCCAAGGATAGAAACTACAAGTAAGTTATCTGACAAAGTGGGTTGTGTTTTGTGTGCTCACCTCACAGAGTTCAATGTTTCCTTTCAATTAGCAATTTGGAAGCAGTGTTTTCCTGTATTCTGTGAAGACATATTGTGTAGTGCTTTGAGGCCAACATTGAAAAAGAAAACATCCTCTGAGTTTTTGTCCTGGGATATTTGCTTTTTTGCCATTGGCCTGAATGAGCTCCCAAATGTCCTTACGTAGAATGGACAAAACCAGAGTTTCCAAACTGCTGCATCAAAAGAGATGTGTACCTCTGGGAGATGAATACAGACATCACAAAGCAGTTACTCAGAAATGTTCTTTCTACCATTTATCTCAAGGTATTTCCTTTTTCACCAAAGGTCTCAGTGTACTACAGAATATCTCCTCACAGATTCTAAGAAAACAGTGTTTCTAAACTGCTGAAGGAAAAGACAGGTTTAACTCTGTGATATGAATGCACACATAACAAGTCAGTTTGTCAGAAAACTTCCTTCTAATTCTTCTAATTCTTTATAATTTTCACCTGAAGATGTTTCCCTTTTCACCACTGGCCTCAAGGCACTGCCAAATATCCATTCAGAAATACCACAAAAAAGGGGTTTCCACATGGCTGAAAGAAAAGAAAGGTTTAATTCTGTGGGAGGAATGCACACATCACAAAGCAGTTTCTCAGATATCTTCTTTTTAGTTTTTATCCTGGGATATTCACTTTTTTGCCTTTAACCTCAAAGAGTTACAAAATGTCAATTCACAGAAGAATAAAAAACAGTGTTTCCACACTGCTGAATCCAAAGAAAGGTTTTACTATGTGAGAGAAATATACACATAACAGGTCGTCTTGTCAGATAACTTCCTACTGGTTTCTGTCCTGTGATATTCGTTTTTTCACCACTGGCATCAAAAATCTCCCAAATGCCCATTGGCAGAATGGATAAAATCAGTTTTCCCAAATTGCTGAATCAACAAAAATGTTTAACTCTGTGAGATGAATACCCACATCATGAAGGGGTTTCTCAGAAAACTTTTTTCTAGTTTTTATATGAAGGTATTTCTGTTTTCACCATAGGCCTCAAAGCGGTACTAAATATCTTCTCTGAGAATCGAAGAAAACACTTTTTCCAAACTGCTAAATGAAAAGAAATGTCTCACTCTGTGAGATGAATGTGCAAATCACAAGTCGGTTTGTCAGATAACTGTCTTCTAATTCTTCTCCTGGGATATTTGCTTTTTTGCCATTGGCCTCAAACAGCACCAAAATTTCCATTTGCAGAATGAACAAAAAAAGTGTTCAGAAACTGCTGAATCCAAAGAAATGTTTAACTCTTTAAGATGAATGCACACATAAGAAAGCGGTTTCTAGGATATCTTCTTTCTAGTTTTTATCCTGGGATATTCACTTTTTTGTCATTAACCTCAAAGACTTACCAAATGTCCAATCATAGAAGAAACAAAAACAGTGTTATTACACTGCTGAATCCAAAGAAAAGTTCAACTCTGCGAAATGAATGCACACATCACAGAGTAGTTTCTCAGAAAGCTTCTCTCTAGTTTTTCTCACAAGACATTTCCTTTTCACCATTGGCCTCCAGGCGCTACCAAATAGCTCTTTGCAGAATACAAGAAAACACTGTTTCCAAACCGCTGAATGAGAAGAAGAGTTTAACGCTATGACATGAATGCACAAAACACACGTCAGTTTGTCAGATAACTTCCTTGTAGTTTTTGTCCTGGGATATTTGCTTTTTCACCATTGGCCTCAAGGAGCATCCAAGTGTCCATTCGCAGAGTGGACAAAAACAGTGTTTCTAAACTGCTGAATCCAAAGAAAGCTTAACTCTGTGAGATGAATGAACACATCCAAGAGCAGTTTTCCCAGGAAGCTTCTTTCTTATTTTTACCTGAAGATATTTCCTTTTGCATCACAGACCTAAAGGTGCTACCGAGTATCTCTACACAGATTCTAAAAAAACAGTGCTACAACACTGCTGAATGAAAATAAAGGTTGAACTCTGAAACATGAATGGATGCATCATAAAGTGGTTTCTCAGATATCTTTCTTCCAGTTTTTATCCTTGGATATTCAGTTTTTTGACATTGGCCTCAGTGAGTTCCAAAAAGTTCATTCAAAGAGTAAACAAAAACAGTGTTTCCAAACTGATGAAACCAAAGAAAAGTTTAACTCTGTGAGATGAATGGACACATCATGGAGCAGTTACTCAGAAACAATCTTTCTATTATTGAGCTGAAGATATTTCCTTTTTCACTGTTGGCCTGAATGCACTACAAAATTTCTTCTCTGGGATTTCCCAGAAAACACTGTTTCCTAACTGCTGAATGAAAGGGAATGTTTAACTCTGAGATGAATGTACATATCACAAGTCAGTTTGTCAGATAACTTCCTTCTAGTTCTTCTCTTGGGATATTGACACTTTTGCCATTGGTGTCAAGGAGCCCCCAAACGTCCATTCACAGAATGGGCAAAAAAAGTGTTACCAAACAGCTGAATACAAAGAAATGTGTAACTCAGTGAGGTGAACTCACACATCTGAAAGCAGTATCTCAGAAGGTTTCTTTCTACTATTGATCTGAAGATTTTTCCTTCTTCATAGGGGCTCAAAATGCTACTGAATATCTCTTCACAGATTGTAAGAAAACAGTGTTTACAAAGCACTGAATGAAATGAAAGGTTTAACTCTGTGAGAGGAATGCACACATCACAGGTCAGTTTGTCAGATGACTTCTTTCTAGTTTTTGTCCTGGGATATTTGCTTTTTTGCCATTGAACTCAAACAGCTCCCAAATGTCCTTATGCAGAATGGAAAAAACCAGTGTTCCCAAACTGCTGCATCAAAAGAGAGGTGTAATTCTGGGAGATCAATGCACACATCACAAAACAGTTACTCAGAATCATTCTTTCTACCATTTATCTGAAGATATTTCATTTTTTGCCATATGCCTCAATGCACTACTGAATATCTCTTCACAGATTCTAAGAAAACAGTTTCCAAACTGCTGAAAGAAAAACAGGTTTAACTCAGCAAGGTGAATGCACACATCACAGGGCGGTTTGTCAGATAACTTTTGTCACTGGCTTGAAAGATCTCCCAAATTTCTATTCACAGAATGGACATGACCAGTGTTCCCAAACTGCTGAATCCACATGAAGGTTTGCTCACATCACCAAGCAGTTTCTCAGAAATCTTCTTTCTATTTTTTATATGAAGATATTTCCCTTTTCACATTGTTCTCAAAGCTCTACCAAATATCTTTTTGGAGAGTCCAAGAAAACACAGTTTCCAAACTGTTGAATGAAAATATTTAACTCTGTGAGATGAATATACAAATCAGAAGTTGGTTTGTCAGAGAACTTCCTTCTAGTTCTTCTCCTGTGATATTCACTTTTTCATCATTGGCCTCAAACAACACCAAAATGTCTGCTTGCAAAATGAACAAAACAGTGCTCCCAAACTGCTGAATCCAAAGAAAGTTGTATCTCTTTGAGATGAATGCACTCTTCACAAAGCAGTTTCTCAGAAAGCTTCTGTCTAGTTTTTATCTGAAGATATTTCCTTTTCCAAAATTGGCCTCAATGCACTGCCAAATATCCCTTCAAATATACCACAAAAACAGGGTTTCCAAGTGGCTGACCAAAAAGAAAGGTTTATCTCAGTGAGAGAAATGCACACATCACAAAGCAGTTTCTCAGATTTCTTCTTTCAGGTTTTTTTTCTGGGATGTTCACTTTTTCACCATTGGCCTCAAAGAGCTACCAAATGTCCATTCACAGAATAAGCAAAAACAGTGTCACAGGACTGATGAATCCAAAGAATGGTTGATTCTGTGAAATGAATGCACACATCACAAAGTAGTTTCTCAGAAAGCTTCTCTCTAGTTTTTCTCACAAGATATTTCCTTTTTCACCATGGGCTTCAAAGCGCTACAAAGTATCTCTTCACAGAATACAAAAAAACACGGTTTCCAAAATACCTAATGAAAAGAAGTGTTAAACGCTGTGAGATGAATGCACAAAACACAAGTCGGTCTTTCAGATAACTTCCTTTTAATTTTTATCCTGGGATATTCGGTATTTCACTATTGGCCTCAAAGAGCATTAAATGTCCATTTGCAGAATGGACAAAAATAGTGTTTCCAAACAGCTGAATCCAATGAGAGCTTTAACTCTGTGAGATGACTGAAGACATCTGAAACCAGTTTCCCTGGAAGCTCCTTTCTCATTTCTTTTCTGAAGATATTTTCTTTCTCATAATAGACCTAAATGCACTGAAAAATATCTTTATGCACATTCTAAGAAAACAGTGCTACCAAACTACTGAATGAAAACAAAGGCTTAATCCTGCAACATAAATGATCACACCACAAAGTAGTTTCTCAGATATCTTCCTTCTAGTGTTTATTCTGGGACATTTGGCTTTTTGACCTTGGCCTCAATGATCTCCAAAATGTCCATTTTCAGAAGGGACAAAAACAGTGTTTTCAACTTGATGAAACCAAAGAAAAGTTTAAATCTGTGAGATGAATGGACACATCACAAAGCAGTTAGTCAGAAATATTCCTTTTATTATTTATATGAAGATATTTCCTTTTTGTCCCAAGATATTGGCTTTTTCACCATTGGCCTCAATGAGCTCCCAAATGTCCTTGAGCAGAACTAACAAAATCAGTGTTCCCAAACTGTGGCATCAAAAGAGGGGTATAACTCTGGGAGACGAATGCACACATCATCAAGCAGTTACTCAGAATTATTCTTTCTACTATTTATCTGAAGATATTTCCTTTTCCACCATTGGCCTCAATGCACTACCAAATATCTCTTATAAGAATCCCAGAAAACACTGTTTCCAAACTGCTGAATGAAAGGAAATGTTTAGCTCTGTGAGATGAAGGTAGAAATCACAAGTCAGTTTGTCAGATAACTTCCTTCTAGTTGGTCTCCTGGGATATTTGCTTTTTTGCCATTGACCTCAAAGAGCCCCCAAGCACCCATTTGCAGAATGGGCAAAAACAGTGTTATCAAAATGCTGTATACAAAAAAACGTTTAACTCGTTGAGATGAAGTCACACATCAGAAAACAGTATCTCAGAGAGATTCTTTGTATGATTGGTCTGAAGACATTTCCTTCTTCATAGGAGGCTTCAAGGCACTACCGAATATCTCTTTGCAGACTGTAAGAAAACTATTTCCAAAGTGCTGAATGAAACGAAAAGTTTAACTCTGTGAGAGGAATGCACTCCTCACAGGTGGGTTTGTCAGATAACTTCCTTCTCATTTTTGTCCTGGGATATTTGCTCTTTTGCCATTGGCCTCAGTGAGCTCCAAAATGTCCTTCCACAGAATTGACAAAACCAGTGTTCACAAATTGTGGCTTAAAAAGAGTGGTGTAACTCTGGGAGACAAATGCACACATCAAAAAGTAGTTACTCAGAAACATTATATCTGCTATCTGAAAAACTGAACACTGATGTGTGATTCTTCTCACAGATGTAAACTTTCTTTTCAATCAGCAGTTTAGAAAAACTGTTTCTTACAATCTGCCAAGAGATATTCGGTAGCGCATTGAGGCGTCCTTTGAAAAAGGAAATATCTTCAGGTAAATAGTAGAAACAAGCTTTCTTAGTAATTATTTTGTGATGTGTCCATTCACCTCACAGAGTTAAACGTTTCTTTGCATTTAGCTGTTTGGTAATCTTGTTTTTGAACATTCTGCCAAAGAATTTTTTGGTGCTCCTTAAGTCCAGGGGCAAAAGGGCAAATATTCCAGAATTGAAACTGGAAGGAAGTTATCTGACAAATCAACTTGTGGTTTGTACATTCGACTCACAGAGTTAAACATTTGTTTTCATTCACCAATTTGGAAACAGCATTTTCTTTTATTCTCTGAAGTGATGTTTGATAGCACGTCGAGGCCCATCTTGAAAAAGGAAATATCTTGTGAGAAAACCAGAGAGAAGCTCTCTGAGAAATTGTTTGTGCTGTGTGCATTCATCTCACAGAGTCACACCTTCCTTCAGATATGGCAGTTTCAGAGTCATGTTTTTGTCAATCCTCCGAAGGGAACTTTTGGAACTGTTTGAAGCCAATGGAGAAAAAGTGAATATCCTAGGACAAAAACCAGAAGGAAGTTATCTGTCAATCTGAAATCTGATATGTGAATTATTCTCACTGGTGTAAACCTTTCTTTTCATTTGATAGTTTGGCAACACTCTTATGTTACAATCTGCGAAGATATATTTGGTAGTGCTGTGAGGTCCATAGTGAAAAACAAAATACGGTCTGAGAAAAACTAGAAAGACACTTTCTGAGAAACTACTTTGTGATGTGTGCATTCATCTCACAGAATTGCACCTTCCTGTAATTTAAGGACAATGTTTTTTTTCCATTTTTTGAAGGGATCTTTGGGAGCTGTTTGAGGCCAATGGAGAAAAAGCAAATATCCTAGGACAAATAGTAGAAGGAAGATATCAGACAAACCGAACTCTGATGTGTGAATTCTTCTCACAGGTGTAACGTTTCTTTTCATTCAACAGTTTGTCTACACTCTTCTTACAATCTGTGAAGACATACTTGGTAGTGTTTTGAGGCTCATGGTGAAAATGGAAATATTGTCTGAGAAAACCTAGAAAGAAGCTTCTCAGAAACTGCTTTGTGCTTTGTGTATTCATCTCACAGAGTTACACATTCCGTTGGATTCAGATGTTTCATAACAATGTGAATATCCTAGGACAAAACTAGAGAGAAATTATCTGACAAATCAAACTCGATGTGTGGATTCTTCTCAGAGGTGTAAATCTTTCTTTTCATTCAACAGTTTGGCAACACTCTTTTCTTAAAATCTGCGAAGACATATTTGGTAGTGCTTTGAGGTCAATGGTGAAAACTAGAAAGAAACTTTCTGAGAAACTGCTTTGTGATGTGTGCATTCATCTCATAGACTTACACCTTCCGTTAGATTTAGCAGTTTCAGAACAATGTTTTTGTCCATTCTGCGAAATGACCTTTCAAGGGTGAAAGGGCGAATATCCCAGAATCGCAACTGGAAGGCAGTTATCTGACAAATAGACTTGTGATTTGTACATTCGTCTCACAGAGTTAAACATTTATTTTAATTCACCAATTTGTGAACAGCATTTTCTTGTATTCTCCAAAGTGATATTTCACAGTTCGTCGAGGCCCACCTTGAAAAAGGAAATATCCTGTGGTAAAAACCACAGAGAAGCTTTCTGAGAAACTTCTTTGTGATGTGTGCATTCAACTCTCAGAGTTACACCTTCCTTTGGATCCAGCAGTTTCAAAACAATGTTTTTTCCATACTGCAAATTGACCTTTGTGAGAATTTTGAGGCCAATGGAGAGAAACGCATATTGTAGGAGAAAAATTAGAAAGAAGTTATCTGACAAACCAAACTCTGATGTGTGAATTCCTCTCCCAGTGTAAAGCTTCCTTTACATTTTACATTTTGCCAACACTCTTTTCTTACAATTTGCAAAGAAGTATTTGGCAGTGCTTTGAGGCCCACGGTGAAAAAGGAAATAACGTCTGAGAAAAACTAGAAAGAAGCTTTCTGAGAAACTGCTTTGTGATGTGTGCATTCATCTCACAGATTTACACTTTCCATTGCATTTGGCAGTTTCAGAACAACGATTTTGTCCATTCTGTGAGAGTACTTTTTGTAGCTCATTGACACCAATGGCGAAAAAGTCAGTACCCTGGGACAAAAACTAGAAGGAAGTTATTTGACAAACTGAACACTGATGTGTGAATTCCTCTTGAAGATGTAAACCTTTCTTTTCATTCAGCAGTTTGGAAACACTGTTTTATTACAATCTGCCAAGAAACAATCTTTTTGAATAAGTCTTTTGCGATGTATCCATTCACCTCACAGAGTTAAACGTTTCTTTGGATTCAGCAGTTTGATAATCCTGTTTTTGTCCATTCTGTCAAAGGACTTTTTGGTGCTCCTGGAGTCCAGGGGCAAAAGGTCGAATATGCCAGAATCGAAACTTGAAGGAAGTTATCTGACAAATCCCCTTGTTATTTGTACATTTCTCTCACAGAGTTAAACACTTCTTTTAATTCACCAGTTTGGATACAGCCTTTCCTTGGATTCCCTGAAGTGATATTTGGTAGCACATTGAGACCCACCTTGAAAAAGGAAATATCTTGTGATAAAAACCAGAGAGCAGTTTTCCTAGAAACAGTTTTGTGATGTGCACATTCATCTAAGAGAGTTACACCTTCCTTTGGATTCAGCAGTTTCAGAACAATGTTTAGTCCATTCTGCTAAAGGATATTTTGTAGTTCTTTGAGGTCAATGTGAAAAAGTCAGTATCCTAGGAGCAAAATAGAAGGAAGTTATCTGACAAACTGAACACCGTTGTGTGAATTCCTCTCACAAATGTAAATTTTTGTTTCATTCAGCAGTTTGGAAATACTATTTTCTTACAATAGGCCAAGAGATATTTGGTAGCACATTAAGGCCTCCTGTGAAAAAGGAAATGTCTTCAGATAAATAGTAGAAAGAAGCTTTCTGACAAACTCTTTTGTGATGTGCCCATTCACTTCATGGAGTTAAACATTTCTTTGGATTCAGCATTTTCATAATCCTCTTTTATTCATTCTGCCAAAAGACTTTTTGGTGCTCGTTGAGTCCAGGGTTGAAAGGACGAATATCCCAGATTCTAAACTGGAAGGT
This sequence comes from Papio anubis, assembly GCF_008728515.1. NCBI lineage: Eukaryota > Metazoa > Chordata > Mammalia > Primates > Cercopithecidae > Papio > Papio anubis. The sequence continues at coordinate 135,037 of NW_022166420.1, read as the reverse complement.
AGTTATCTGACAAATTAGTGAATTTCTTTTAATTCACTAATTTGAGAACAGTGGTTTTTTGTATTCTGCAAAGTGATATTTCGTAGTGTGTTGGGGCCCACCTTGAAAAAGGAAGTATCTTGTGACAAAAACCAGAGAGAAGCTTTCTGAGAAACTACTTTCTGATGTGTGCATTCATCTCACAGAGTTACACCTTACTTTGCACATAGCAGTTTCAGAACCATGTTTTGTCTCTTCTGCAAAAGGACATTTTGTAGCTCTTTGAGGCCAATGGCAAAAAAGTCAGTATCCTAGGAGAAAAACTAGAAGGAAGTTATCTGACAAACCAAACTCTGATGTGTGAATTCTTCTTACAGGTGTAAACCTTTCTTTCATTCAAAAATGTGGAAGCACTCTTTTCTTACAATCTGCAAAGACATATTTGGTAGCCCTTTGAGGACTATGGCAAAAAAGGAAAAATTGTCTGAGAAAAACTACAAAGCAGCTTTCTGAGCAACTGCTTTGTGATGTGCACATTCATCTCACAGAATTACATTTTCCATTGGAATCAAAATTTCAGAACAATGTTTTTGTCCATTCTGCAAAAGGACATTTTGTAGCTCTTTGAGGCCAGTGGCAAGGAAGCCAGTATCCTAGGACAAATGCTAACAGGAAGTTATCTGACAAACCAAACACTGATGTGTGAATTCTTCTCACAGATATAAGCTGTTCTTTTCCACCAGCAGTTTGGAAACACTGTTTTCTTACAATCTACCAAGAGATGTTTGGTAGGTAATTGAGGCCTCTTGTGAAAAAGGAAATGTCTTCAGATAAGTAACAGAAAGAAGCTTTCTGAGAAACTCTTCTGTGATTTGCCCGTTCAACACACATAGTAAAACATTTCTTTGGATGGAGCAGTTTGATAATCCTGTTTTTGTTCATTCTGCAAAAGGATTTTTTGGTGCTCCTGGAGTCCAGGGGTAAAAGGGTGAATATCCCAGAATCGAAACAGGAAGTTATCTGAAAAATCGACTTGTGATTTGTACATTCATCTCACAGAGTTAAACATTTCTTTTCATTCACCAGTTTGGCAACATTGTTTTCTTGTGTTCTCCAAAGTCATATTTGGTAGCGCATGAAGGACCACCTTGAAAAAGGAAATATCTTGTGATAACCAGAGAGAAGCATTCTGAAAAACTACTTTGTGTGGTGTGCTTTCATCTCACAGAGTTACAGGTTCCTTTGGATTCAGCAATTTCAGAACAATGTTTTTGTCCATTCTGCGAAAGGACATTTTATAGCTCTTTGAGGACAACATTGAAGAAATTAGTATCCTAGGATAAAAACTAGAAGGAGGTTATCTGACAAACCGAACACTTATGTGAGAATTCTTCTCTCAGATATAAACCTTTCTTTTCATTCAGCAGTTTGGAAACACTGTTTTCTTACAATCTGTCAAGAGATATTCAGTAGCACATTGAGGCATCCGGTGAAAAAGGAAATGTCTTCAGACAGACAGTAGAAAGAAGCTTCCTGAGAAACTCTTCTGTTATGTGTCCGTTCACCTCTCAGAGTTAAACGTTTCCTTGGATTCAGTTGTTTTGTAATCCTGTTTATGTCCATTCTGCCAAACGACTTTTTGGTGCTCCTGGAGTCCAGGGGCAGAAGGGCCAATATCTCAGAATCAAAGCTGCAAGGAAGTTATCTGACAAATCGACTTGTGATTTGTACATTTGTCTCACAGAGCTAAATATTTCTTTTCTTTCACCAGTTTGTAAACAGTGTATTCGTGTATTCTCTGAAGTGATATTTTGTAGGGTGTCGAGGCCCACCTTGAAAAGGAAATATCTTGTGATAAAAACCAGAGAGAAGCTTTCTGAGAAACTGCTTTATGTTGTGTGCCTTCATCTCACAGAGTTTCACCTTTCTTTGGATTCAGCAGTTTCAGAACAATGTTTTCATCCATTCTGCGAAGGGACCTTTGGGAACTGTGTGAGGCCAATGGAGAAAAACTGAATATCCTATCACAATAACTAGCAGGAAGTTATCTGACAAACCAAACTCTGATGTGTGAATTTTTTTCACACGTGTAAACCTTTCCTTAAATTCGAGAGTTTGACAACACTCTTTTCCTACAATCTGTGAAGACATATTTGGTAGCACTTTGAGGCCCATGATGAAAAATGAAATGTCATCTGAGAAAAACTAGAAAGAAACTTTGAGAAACTGCCATGTGATGTGTGCATTCATCACACAGCCTTACACCTTCCATTGGATTCAGCAATTTCAAGACAATGTTTTTGTCCATTCTGCAAAAGGACCTTTTGTAGCTATTTGACCCCAATGGTGAAGAAACAAGTATCCTAGGACAACAACTGAAAGGAAGTTACCTGACAAACTGAACACTGATGTGTGAATTCTTCTCACAGATATAAGCCATTCTTTTCAATCAGCAGTTTGGAAACACTGTTTTCTTACAATCTGCCAAGAGATGTTCATAGCACATTGAGGCCTCCTGTGAAAAAGGAAATGTCTTCAGATAAGAAGTAGAAAGAAGCTTTCTGAGAAAATCCTGTGACTCGCCTGTTCACCTCACAGAGTAAAATGATCTTTTGGATTCAGTAGCTTGGTAATCCTTTCTTGTCCATTTTGCAAAAGGCTTTTTGGTACTCCTGGAGTCCAGGGGTGAAAGGGTGAATATCCTATAATTAACACTGGAAGGAAGTATTCTGACAAAGTGACTTCTGATTTGCACATTCATCTCACAGAGTTAAACGTTTCTTTTCATTCACTAGTTTGAAAACAGCATTTTCTTGTATTCTCCAAAGTGATATTTGGTAGCGTGTCAAGGCCCACCATGAAAAAGGAAACATTTTGTGATTTAAAAAAAAGAGAAGAGCTTTCCCAGAAACTGCTTTGTGATGTGTGCATTTATCTCACAGAGTTACAACTTCCTTTGGATTCAGCAGTTTCAGAACAATGTTTTTGTCCATTCTGTGAAGGGACCTTTGGGAGCTGTTTGAGGCCAATGGAGAAAAAAAGAATATCCTAAGACAAAAGCTACATGAAAGGTACCCAACAAACTGAACTCTGATGTGCAAATTCCTCTTCCAGATGTAAACGTTTCTTTTCATTTGACACTTTGGCAACACTGTTTTCTTACAATCTGCGAAGACATATTTTGTAGCACCTAGAGACCCATGGTGAAAAAAAAAAAATATCGTCTGAGAAACAGTAGAAAGAAACTTTCTGAGAAATTGCTTTGTGATGTGTGCATTCATCTCTCAGAGTTACACCTTCTGTTGGATTCAGCAGTTTCAGAACAATATTTTTGTCCATTCTACAAAAGGACTTTCTGTAGCTCTTTGAGGCCAATGGTGAAAAAGCCAGTATCCTAGGACAAAATCTATAAGGAATTCACTGATGTGTGAATTCTTCTCAATGATGTAAACCTCTCTTTTCATTCAGCAGTTTGGAAACACTGTTTTCTTACAATCTGCCAAGAGATATGTGGTTGCGCACTGAGGCCTCCTGTTAAAAAGGAAAAGTCTTCAGATAAATAGTAGAAAGAAGCTTTCTGAGAAACTCTTTCATGGTTTGTCTGCTCACCTCACAGAGTTAAACGTTTCTTTGAATTCAACCGTTTGGTAATCTTGTTTGTGTCAATTCTGCTAAAGGACATTTTGGTGCTCCTGGAATCCAGGGGCAACAGGGTGAATATCCCAAAATCAAAACTGGAAGGAAGTTATCTGACAAATCAACTTGTGATTTATACATTCGTCTCACAGAATTAAACATTTCTTTTCATTCACCAGTTTAGAAACAGCGTTTTCTTGTGTTGTCCGAAGCGATACTTGGTAGCAGGTCAAGGTCCAAATTGAAAAAGGAAATATCTTGTGATAAAAACCACAGAGAAGCTTCCTGAGAAACTGCTCTGTGATGTGTGCATTGATGTCACAGAGGTACATCTTTCATTGGATTCAGCAGTTTCCAAAAAATGTTTTCAGGCATTCTGTGAAGGGACCTTTGGGAGCTGTTTGAGGCCAATGGAGAAAAAATGAATATCCTGGGACAAAAACTGGAAGAATGTTATCTGACAAACTGAACTCTGATGTGTGAATTCTATTCACATATGTAAACCTCTCTGTCATTCAACAGTTTGGTGACACTCTTTTCTTACAATCTGTGAATTCATATTTTGTAGTGCTTTGAGGCCCACGGTGAAAAAGGAAATATCGTTTGAGAAAAACTAAAAGAAGCTTTCTGAGACGCTGCATGTGATGTGTGCATTCATCTCACAAAGTTACACTTTCCTTTGGATTCAGCAGTTTCAGAACAATGTTTTTGTCCATTCTGCAAAGAGAGATTTGGGAGCTGTTTGAGGACAATGGAGAAAAAGCAAATTTCCTAAGACAAAAATGAGAAGGAAGTAATCTGACAAACCGAACACTGATGTGTGATTTCTTCTCACAGGTGTAAACTCTCTTTTCATTCGACTGTTTGAAAGCACTCTTTACTTTCAATCTGTGAAGACGTATTTGGTAGCACTTTTAGGGCAATGATGAAGAAGGAAATAACATCTGAGAAAAACTAGAAAGAAGCTTTTTGTGAAACTGCTTTGTGATCTGTGGATTTGGCTCACAGAGTTATACCTTCAGTTGGATTCAGCAGTTTCAAAACAATGTTTTTATCCGTTCTGTGAGAGGACCATTTGTAGCTCTTTGAGGCCAATGGTGCAAAAGTCAGTATTGTAGGACAAAAACTAGAAGGAAGTTATCTGACAAACTGACCACTGATATGTGAATTCTACACATAGATGTAAACCTTTCTTTTCATTCAGCAGTATGGAAATAGTGTTTTCTTACAATCTGCAAAGAGATATTCAGGAGTGCATTGAGGTCTCCTGTGAAAAATTAAATTTCTTCAGATAAATAGTAGAAAGAAACTTTTTGAGAAACTATATTGTGTTGTGTCCACTCACGTCACAGAGTTAAACGTATCTTTGGATTCAGCAGTTTGGTAATCCTGTTTTTTTGTCCATTCTGCCGAAGACTTTTTGTTTGTTACTCCTGGAATCCAGGGTCAAAAGGGCAAATATCACAGACTCAAAACCAGAAGGAAGTTCTCTGACAAATCGACTTGTGACTTGTACATTCGTCTCACAGAGTTAAACATTTCATTTCATTCACCAGTTTGGAAACGGCATATTCTTGTATTCTCCAAAGTGGTATTTTGTAGTGCATCAAGGCCCACCTTGAAAAAGGAAATATCGTTTGATAAAAACCAGAGAGAAGCTTTCTGAAAAACTGCTTTGGGATGTGTACATTCATCTCAAAGGGTTACACCTTGCTTTCAATTCAGTAGTTTCAGAAAGTCTTTGTGTGTTCTACAAAGGGAGCTTTGAGAGCTGTTTGAGGCCAATGGAGAAAAAGCGAATATTGTAGGACAAAATCTAGAGTGAAGCTATCTGACAAACTGAACTGTCAGATGTGAATTCTTCTCACAGTTGTAAACCTTTCTTTTCATTCGACAATTTGGCAACACTCTTTTCTTACAATCTGTGAAGACATAGTTTTAGTGCTTTGAAGCCCATGGTGAAAAAGGAAATATCATCTGAGATAAACTAGAATGGTTTCTGGGAAATTGCTTTGTGATGCGTGCATTCATCTCACAGAATTACACCTTCCGTTGGATTCAGCAGTTGCAGAACAACGTTTTTGTCCATTCTGTGAAACGACATTTTGTAGCTCTTTGAGGCCAATGGTGAAGAAGCCAGTATCCTAGGACAAAAGCTAGAAGGAAATTATCTGAGAAACCAATCACTGATATGTGAATTCTTCTGACAGATATAAAACTTTCTTTTCATTCAGCAGTTTGGAAACACTGTTTTCTTACCATCTGCCAAGAGCTATTTGGTAGCATATTGAGGATACCTGTGAAAAAGGAAATGTCTTCAGATAATTAGTAGAAAGCAGTTCTTTGAGAAACTCTTTTGTGATGTGTCCATTCATGTCACAGGGTTAAACGTTTCTTTGGATTCAGCAGTTTGGTTATCCTGGGTTTTTTTCCCCCCATTCTGCCAAAGGACATTTTGATGCTCCTGGAATCCAAGGGTGAAATGCCAAATATCCCAGAATCGAACCTGGAAGGAAGTCATCTGACAAATTGACTTGTGCATTCGTCTCACAGTGTTTAACTTTTCTTTTCATTCACCAGTTTGGAGACAGTGTTTTCTTGTACTCTCTGAAGTGATATTTGGTAGCACATCAAGGCTGACCTAGAAAAAGGAAGTATCTTGTTATAAAAAACAGAAAGAAGCTTTCTGAGAAACTGCCTTGTGATGTCTGCATTCATCTCACAGAGCAACACCTTTCTTTGGATTCAGTAGTTTCAGAATGATGTTATTGTCCGTTCTGCAAAGGGACCTTTGGGAGCTCTTTGAGGCCAATGGAGAAAAAAACGAATATCCTAGGAGAAAAACTAGAAGGAAGTTATCTGACAAACTGAAATCTGATGTGTGAATTCTTCTCACAGATGAAAAACTTTCTTTTCATTCAGCAGTTTACAATCACTGTTTTCTAACAATTTGCCAAGAGATATTCAGCAGCGTTTTGAGGCCTCCTGTGAAAAAGCAAACGTATTCAGATAAATAGTAGAAAGAAGCTTTCTGAGAAACTCTCTTGTGATGTGTCTGATCACCTCACAGAGTTAAACTTTGCTGTGGATTCAGTAGTTTGGTAATCTTCTTTTTGTCCATTCTGCCAAAGGACATTTTGGTGTTCAGGGAGTCCAGGGGCAACAGGGTGAATATCCCACAATCGAAACCGGAAGGGAGTTATCTGACAAATTGACTTGGGATTTGTATATTCTCCTCACAGAGTTAAACATTTCTTTTCATTCACCAGTGTGGAAACAGCGTTTTCTTGTTTTCTCTGAAGTGATATTTGGCAGTGTATCAAGGCCCACCTTAAAAAAGGAAATATCTTTTGATAAAAACCAGAGAGAAGCTTTCTGAGAAACTGCTTCATGATGTGTGCGTTTTTCTCACAGATTTGCACCTTTCTTGTGTTCAGCAGCTTCAGAACACTGTTTTTGTCCATTCTACTAAGGGACTTTTGGGAGTTCTTTGAGGCCAATGGAGGAAAAGTGAATATCTTAGGAGAAAAACTAGAAAGAAGTTATATGAAAAACTGAACTCTGATGTGTGTGTTCTTCTCATAGTTGTAAACCTTTCTTTTCATTTGACAGTTTGGCAACCCTCTTTTCTTACAATATACAAGGACATATTTGGTAGTGCTTTGAGGCTTATAGTTAAAAAGGAAATTTCATCTAAGAAAAATTGGAAGGAAGCTTTCTGAGAAACTGCTTTGTGACGTGTGCATTCAGCTCACAGAGTTACACTTTAAGTTGGAATCAGCATTTCCAGAAAAATGTTTTTGTCCGTTCTGTGAAAGGAACTTTCGTAACTCTTTCTGGCCAATGGCAAAGAAGTCAATATCCTAGGTCAAAAATTAGAATGAAGTTATCTGACAACTGAACACTGATTTTTAAATTATTCTCACAGATGTAAACCTTTCTTTTCATTCAGCAGTTTGGAAACACTGTTTTCTTACAGTCTGACAAGAGATATTTGGTAGCGCATCGAGGCCTCCTGTGAAAAAGGAAATATCTTCAGATAAATAGCAGAAAGAAGCCTTCTGAGGAACTCTTCTGTGATGCATCCATTCAGTTCACAGAGGTAAACGTTTCTTTGGATTCAACAGTTCGCTAATCTTGTTTTTTTGTGCATTCTGCCTAAGGACATTTTGGTGCTCCTGGAGTGCAGGGGTGCAAGTGTGAATATTACAGTATCGAAACCCGAAGGAAGTTATCTGACAAGTTGACTTGTGATTAGCACATTTGCCTCACTGAGTTAAACATTTCTTTCCATTCACAAGTTTGGAAACAGTGTTTTACTGTATTCTCCAAAATGATATTTGGTAGCGTGTTGAGGCCCACTTTGAAACAGGAAGTAACTTGTGATGAAAACCAGAGAGTAGCTTTCTCAGAAATTGCTTTGTTACGTGTGCATTCATCTCACAGAGTTACCCCATCCTTTGGATTCAGCAGTTTCAAAACAATGTTTGTGTCCCTTCTGTGAAGGGACTTTTGGGAGATGCTTGACACCAGTGGAGAAAAAGCGAATATCCTAGGACAAAAACTAGAAGGAACTAATCTGACAAACCGAACTCTGATGTGTGAATTCTTCTCACAAATGTGAACTTTTCTTTTCATTCTACACTACCACAATACTCTTTTCTTGCAATCTGTGAAGACATATTTTGTAGCACTTTGAGGCCCATGGTGAAAATGGAAATAACGTCTGAGAAAAACTAGAAAGAAGCTTTCTGAGAAACTACTTTGTTATGTGTGCATTCATTGCACAGAGGTACACCTTTCTTTTTATTCAGGAATTTCAGAACATTTTTGTCCATTCTGTGAAAGGACATTTTGTAGTTCTTTGGGGTCAATGGTGAAAAAGACAGTATCCTAGGAAAAAAATGATAAGGAATTTATCTGACAAGCCGAATATTGATGTGAGAATTCTTCTCACAGATGTAAACCTTTCTTTTCATTCAGCAGTTTGGAAACACTGTTTTCATACAATCTGCCAAGAGAGATTCAGTAGCGTATTGAGGCCTCCCGTGAAAAAGGAAATATCCTCAGATAAATACCAGAAAGTAGCTTTCTGAGAAACTCTTTTGTGATGTGCCCATTCACCTCACAGTGTTAAACGTTTCTTTGGATTCAGCAGTTTTCTAATCCTGTTTGTGCATTCTGCCAAAGGACTTTTTGGTACTCATGGAGTCCAGGGGCAAAACAGTGAACATCCCAGAATCGAAACCGGAATGAAGGAATCTGACAAATCAACTTGTGATTTGTACATTCATCTCACAGACTTAAACATTCCTTTTCATTCAACAGTTTGGAAACAGCGTATTCTTGTGTTCTCCGAGGTGATATTTGGTAGCGTGTCATGGTCCACCTTGAAAAAGAAAATATCTTGTGATGAAAACCAGATAGTAGTTTTCTGAGAAACTGCTTTGTTATGTGTGCACTCATCTCAAAGAGTTACACCTTCCAATGGATTCAGCGGTTTCATAATAATGTTTTTGTTCATTCTGTGAAGGGACCTTAAGGAACTCTATGAGGCCAATGGAGAAAAAGCGAATATTCTATGACAAAAAGTAGAAGGAAATTATCTGACACACTGAACTCTGACGTGTGAAATCTTCTCAAGGTGTAAACATTTATTTTCATTCCACAGTTTGGCAACACTCTTTTCTTACAATCCTCAAAGACATATTTGGTAGCACATTGAGGCTGATGGTGAAAAAGGAAATCTCATCTGGGAAAAACTAGAAACCTGCTTTCTGAGAAACGGCTTTCTGATGTGTGGCTTCATTTCACAGATTTGCACCTTCCTTTGGATTCAACAGTTTCAGAACAATGTCATTGTCCATTCTGTGAAGGGACGTTTGGGAGCTCTTAGAGGCCAATGGGGAAAAAACGAATATCCTAGGACAAAAATTAGATGAAAGTTATCAGAGAAACCGAGCTCTGATGTGTGAATTCTTCCCACAGGTATAACCCTTTGTTTTCATTCGACAGCTTGGCAACACTCATTTCTTCCAATTTGCGAAGACATATTTGGTAGTGCTTTGAGGCCCACAGTGAAAAAGAAAATATTGTCTGAAATATACTAGAAAGAAGCTTTCTGAGAAACTGCTTTGTGATGTGTGCATTCATCTCACAGAGTTCCACCAATTGTTGGATTCAGCAGTTTCAGGACAAGGTTTTTGTCCATTCTGTGAAAATACCTTTTGTAGCACTTTGAGGCCAATGGTGAGAAAACCAATATCCTAGGACAAAAAGTACAAGGAAGTAATCTGACAAACTGAACACTGATGAGTGAATTCTCACAGATGTAAACCTTCCTTTTCATGCAGCAGTTTGTAATCACTGTATTCTTACAATCTGCCAAGAGATATTTGGTAGCACATTGAGGCCTCCTATGAAAAAGGAAATGTCTTCAGATAAAGAGTAGAAAGAAGCTTTCTGAGAAACACTTTTGTGATGTGTCCATTCACCTGACAGAGTTAAACAATTCTTTGGATTCAGTAGTTTGGTAATCCTTTTTTTGTCCATTCTGCCAAAGGACTTTTTGGTGCTCCTGGAGTCCAGGGGCAAAAGGCCAAATATCCCAGAATCCATACTGGAAGGAAGTTATGTGACAAACTGTCATGTGATTTGAACATTCACCTCACAGAGTTAAAAATTTCTCTTCGTTCAGCGGTTAGGGAAAAGTGTTTTCTTGCATTCTCCAAAGTAATATTTGGTAGCACATCGAGGCCCACCTTGAAAAAGGAAACATCTTGTGATAAACACCAGAGAAAAGCTTTGTTGGAAACCACTTTGTGACATGTGCATTCATGTCACAGAGTTACACCTTCCTTTGGATTCAGAAGTTTCAGAACAATGTTTTTGTACATTCTGTAAAGGGACCATTGGGAGATGTTTGAGTCCAATAGAGGAAAAGCGAATATCATAGGAAAAAGTAGAAGGAAGTTATCTAGCAAACCGAAATCTGATGTGTGAATTCTTCTCACGGGTGTAAAACTTTCTTTTCATTTGACAGTTTGTCAACACCCTTTTCTTACAATCTGAGAAGACATATTTCATAGCGCTTTGAGGTCCATAGTGAGAAAAGAAATGTCGTCTGAGAAAAACTGGAAAAACTGTCTGAGAAACTGCTATGTGATGTGTGCATTCATCTCACAGAGTTAAACGTTTCTTTGGATTCAGCAATTTGGTAATCCAGTTGTCTATTCTGCCAAAGGACTTTTTGGTGCTCCTGCAGTCCAGGGTAGAAAGGGCGAATATCCCAGAATCAAAACTGGAAGGAAGTTATCTGACAAATGGACTTATTTATTTGTACATTCATCTCACAGATTTAAATATTTCTTTTCATTTACCAGTTTGGAAACAGCACTTCCTTGTATTCTCAGAGGTCATATTTGGTAGCAGGTCAAGGCTTACCTTGAAAAAGGAAATATCTTGTCATAAAACCAGAAAGAAGCTTTCTGAAAAACTGCTTTGAGATGTGTGCATTCACCTCACAGAGTTACACCTTCCTTTGGATTCAGCAGTTTCAGAAAAATGATTTGTCCATTCTGCGAAGGGACATTTGGGAGCTGTTTGAGGCTAATAGAGAAAAAGTGAATATCCTAGGACAAAAACTAGAAGGAAGTTATCTGAAAAACCCAACTCTGATGTGTGAATTCTTCTCACAGGTATAAAGCTTTCTTTTCATTCAACAGTTTGGCAACATTCTTTTCTTACAATCTGCAAAGACATATTTGGTAGCGCTTTGAGTCCCACAGTGATAAAGGAAATATCATCTGAGAAAAACTAGAAAGAAGCTTTCTTAGAAACAGCTTTGTGATGTGTGCATTCATCTCACAGAGTTACACCTTCCTTTGGATTCAGCAGTTTCAGAACAATATTTTTGTCCATTCTGAGAAAGGACATTTTGTAGCTCTTTGAGGTCAATGGCAAAAAAACCAGTATCCTAGGACAAAAACTAGAAGGAAGTTATCTGACAAACTGAACACTGATGTGTGAATTTGTGTCACAGATGTAAACCTTTCCTTTCATTCAGCAGTTTGGAAAAACTGTTTTCTTACAATTTCTCAAGAGATATTTGGTAGCCCATTGAGGCCTCCTGTGAAAAAGGATATGCCTTCAGATAAATAGTAGAAAGAAACTTTCTGAGAAATACTTTTGTTGTTTATCCGTTCACCTCACAGAGTTAAACATTTCTTTGGATTCAGTAGTTTGGCAATCTTGTTTTTGTCCATTCTGCCAAAGGACTTCTTGGTGCTCCTGGCATCCAGGGGCGAAGGGGCAAATAACCCAGCATTGAAACTGGAAGGTAATTATCTGACAAATTGACTTGTGATTTGTCCATTCGTCTCACAGAGTTAAACATTTCTTTTCATTCACCAGGTTGGAAAGAGCATTGTCTTGTATTCTCCAAAGTGATATTTGGTAAAGTGAATATCTTAACAAAAACTAGAAGGAATTTACCCAACAAACTGAACTCTGATGTGTAAATTCCTCTCACAGTTGTAAACCATTTTCATTCAACAGTTGAGCAACATTCTTTTCTTACAATATGTGATAACATATTTGGTAGAACTTTGAGACTCACAGTGAGAAAGGAAAATATAAAAAGGAAAATATAGTCTGAGAAAATATAGAAAGATGCTTTCTGAGAAACTGCTTTGTGATGGGTGCATTCATTTCACAGACTTACACCTTCTGCTGGATGCAGCAGTTTCAGGAAAATGTTTTTGTCCATCCTGAGAAATGACTTTTTGTAGCTCTTTGAGGTCAATGTCGAAAAAGCCAGTAACCTAGGACAAAAAGTAGAAGGAAGTTATCTGACAAACCGAACACTAATGTGTGAAATTTTCCCACAGATTTTAACCTTTCTTTTCATTCAGCAGTTTGGAAACACTGGTTTATAACAGTCCGCCAAGAGGTGTGTGGTAGTGCATTGAGGAACCTTGTGAAAATGGAAATGTCTTCAGGTAAACATTAGATAGAAGCTTTCTGAGAAACTATTTTTGATGTGTCCTTTCACCTCACAGAGTTGAATGTTTCTTTGGATTCAGCAGTTTGGAAATCCTGTCTTTGTCCATTCTGCCAAAGGACTTTAGTGCTACTGGAGTCCAGGGGCAAAAGGGCAAAAATCTCAGAATTGAAACTGTAAGGAAGTTATCTGACAAATCAACTTGTTATTTGGACATTCAGAGTTACGCATTTCTTTTCATTGACCAATTTGGAAACAGTGTTTTCTTGTGTTCTCCAAAATGATATTTTGTAGTTCGTTGAGGCCCACCTTGAAAAAGGAAGTATCTTGTGACAAAAACCAGAGAGTATCTTTCTGAGAAACTACTTTGTGCTGTGTGCATTCATCTCACAGAGTTACACCTTCTGTTGGATTCAGCAGTTTCAGAACAATGTTCTTGTCCGTTCTGTGAAGGGAAATTTTGGAGCTGTTTGAGGCCAGTGGAGAAAATGCGAATATCCTAGAACAAAAACTGGAAGGAAGATTTCTGACAAACTGAATTCTGATGTGTGAATTCTTCTCACAGGTGTAAACCTTTCTTTTCATTCAACAGTTTGGCAACACTCCTTTCTTACAATCTGTGAAGACATGTTTGGTAGTGCTTTGAGGAACACAGTGAAAAAGGAAATATTGTCTGAGAAAAACTAGAAAGAAGCTGTCTAATAAACTGCTTTGTGATGTGTGCATTCATCTCACAGAGTTACACCTTCTGTTGGATTCAGCAGTTTCAGAACAATGTTTTTGTCCATTTTTGGGAAGTGACCTTTTGTAGCTCTTTGAGGCCAATGGCAAAAAAGCCAGCATCCTAGGACAAAAAGTAGAAGGAAGTTATCTCACAAACCAAACACTGATGTGTGAAATCTCACAGATGTAAACTTTTCTTTTCATTCAGCAGTTTGGAAATACTGTTTTCTTACAATCTGCCAAGAGATATTTGTTAGTGAAAAAGGAAATATCTTGTGATAAAAACAAGAGAGAAGCTTTCTGAGAAACTGCTTTGTGATGTGTGCATTCATCTCACAGAGTTACAACTTCTGTTGGATTCAGCGGTTTCAGAACAACGTTTTTGTCCATTCTGCGAAAGGACATTTTGTAGCTCTATGAGGCCAATGGTGAAAAAACCATTATCTTAGTACAAAAAATAGAAGAAAGTTATCTGACCAACCCAACACTAATGTGTGAATTCTTCTCACAGATATAAATCTTTCTTTTCATTCAGCAGTATGGAAAGACTGTCTTCTTACAATCTGGCAAGAGATATTCTGTAGTGCATTAAGGCCCCTGTGAATATGGAAATGTTTCAGATTAATAGTAGAAAGAATCTTTCTGAGAAACTCTTTTGTGATGTGTCTGTTCACCTCACAGGTTTATACGTTTCTTTGGTTTAGCAGTTGGTAACCCTGTCTTTGTCCATTCTGCCAAAGGACTTTCTGGTGCTTCTGGATTCTGGGGTGAAAGGGCAACAATCCCAGAATCAAAACTGGAAGGAAGTTATCTGATAAATCAACTTGTGATTTGCACATTCGTTTCACAGAGGCAAACATTTCTTTTCATTCACCAGGTTGGAAATAGCATTTTCTTGTGTTCTCCGAAGTGATATTTGGTAACGCATTGAGGCCCACCCATGAAAAGGGAAATTTCTTGTGAAAAAACCAGAGAGAAGCTTTCTGAGAAACTGCTTTGTGATGTGTGCATTCATCTCACAGAGGTACACCTTACTTTGGATTCAGGAGTTTCAGAACAATGTTTTTGTCCCTTCTGCAATGGGACTTTTGAGAGCTGTTTGAGGCCAATTGAGAAAAAGCAAATATAATAAGACAAAAACTAGAAGGAAGTTATCTGTCAAACCGAACTCTCACGTGTGAATTCTACTCAAAGGTGTAACCCTTTCTTTTCATTCGACTGTTTGGCAACCCTCTTTTCTTACAATCTGTGAAGACATATTTCATAGCACTTTGAGGCCCATGGTGAAAAAGAAAATATCTTCAGATAAATACAGGACAGAAACATTCTGAGAAAATGCTTTGTGATGTGTGCATTCCACTCCAAATTTATACCTCTCTTTTCACATAGCAGTGTGGAAACACTTTTGGTGTAAAAGCTACCAAGGGATATTTCAGAGCATTTTGAAGCCTATGGTGAAAAGGGAAATATCCTCAGATAAAAACTGGAAAGAAACCTTCTGAGAACTGCTTTGTGATATGTGCATTCATCTCAGAGTTAAAGCTTTATTTACATTACAGTTTAGAATCTCTGTCATTGATGGATCTGCAAAGAGACATTCGGGGGCACACTGAGGCGAATGGTGAAGAAGGAAATATCTTCAGATGAAAACTGGACAGAAGCTTTTTGAGAGACTGCTTTGTGATGGGTGCATTCCACTTACACAGTTATACCTCTCTTTTTATAGAGCAGTTTGGAAACCCTATTGGTATAAAAGATCTAGGAAATATAAAATAATTGAAGCCTATGGTGAAAAAGGAAATATCCACAGATAAAACCTGGAAAGGAGCTTTCAGAGAAACTGCTTTGTGATATGTGCATTCATCTCACAAAATTAATGCTTTCCTTATATTACACAGTTTGGAAACTCTGTCATTGAAGGATATGGGAAGAGACGTTCTGGACCACAATGAGGCCTATGGTGAGCAAGGAAATATCTTCAGATGAAAACTGGAGAGAAGCTTTCTGAGAATCTGCTTTATAATGTGTGCATTCCACTCATAGAGTTATACCTCTATTTCCATAGGGCAGTGTGGAAAGACTGTTCATGTAAAACCTACCAAGTGATATTTTAGGGCGCATTGAAGCCCATGGTGTAAAGTGAAATATCCTCAGATAAAAACTAGAAAGGAGAGTTCCAAGAAACATCTTTCTGATATGTACATTAATCTCACAGAGTTAAAGCTTTCTTTACATTGCAGTTTGGAAACTCTGTCCCTGAGGAAGCTGCAAAGGGACATTTGGGCGCATCCTGATGTCTATGGTGAGTGAGGAAATATCTCTAGCTGAAAACTGGACAGAAGATTTCTGAGAAACTGCTTTGTGATGTGTGTATTCATCCCAAAGAATTAAACCATTTTTTGGATTGAGAAGTTTGAAATCACTGTTTTTGTGGAAGGGAGAAGGGACATTTGTGAACGCTATGCAGAAGATGATGAAACATGAAATATCCTCAGATAAAACTAGAAGGAAGCATTCTGAGAAACTGCTTTGTGTCATGTGAATTCCTCTCGCAGAGTTAACCCTTTCTTTTCATGGTGCAGTTTGCTAACAATGTTTTTATGTAATCTGCAAAGGGGTATTTGAGAGCACTTTGAGGTCTATGGAGAAAAATGAAATGTCTTCAGATAAAAACTGAAGAGATGTTTTCTGAGAATCTGTTTTGTGATGTGAAAATTCCACTCACAGAGTTATATCTCTCCTTTCATAGAGCAATGTGGAAATACTTTTGGTGTAAAATCTATGAAGGGATATTTTGCAGTATATAGAAACTTATGGTGAAAAAGGTAATATCCTCAGTTAAATACTGGAAAGAAGCGTTCTGAGAAACTGCTTTGTGACGTTTGCATTCCACTAACAGAGTTATACTTCTCTTTTCTTAGAGCAGTGTGGAAACACTTCTGGTGTAAAAACTACCAAGAGATAGTTGAAGCGCATTGAAAGCTATGGTGAAAAAGGAAATATACTCAGATAAATACTGGAAAGAAGCATTCTGAAAAAGTGCTTTGTGATATGTGCATTCATCTCACAGAATTAAAGCTTTCCTTACATTACACAGTCGGAAACTCTGTCACTGACGGATCGGTGAAGAGACTTACTGGAGCACATTGAGGCCTATGGTGAGTAAGGAAATATCTTCAGATGAAAACTGGAGAGAAGCTTTCTGAGAATGTGCTTCATGATGTGTGTTTTCATCTCATAGAGTTAAACCATTGTTTGGATTGAGCAGTTTGAAATCGCTGTTTGTGGAATCTGAGAAGGGACATTTGGGAATGCTATGAAGAATATGGTGAATAAGGAAATATCATCAGATGAAACCTAGAAAGAAGTTTTCTGAGAAACTGCTTTCTGTCATGTGAATTCATCCCACAGAGTTAACCCCTCCTTTTCATTGAGCAGGTTGCTAATACTGTTTTTGTGGAATCTGTGAAGGGATATGAGGTTGTACTTTGATGCCGATGGTGAAATAGAAAATATCTTCAGATATAAACAGCAGAGAAGATTTCTGAGAAACTGCTTTGTGATGTTTCCATTCCGCTAACAAAGTTATACTTCTCTTTTCATAGAACAGTGTGGAAATATTTTTATTGTAAAAGCTATCAAGGGATATGTCAGAGGACTTTGAAGCCTATGTTGAAAAAGGAAATATCCTCAGATTAAAAACTGGAGGGAAGCTTTCTGACAAACTGTTTTGTGATGTGTGCATTCCACTCATAAAGTTATACCTCTTTTTTCATAGAGTAATGTGAAAACCCTGTTCGTCTAAAACCTACCAAGTGATATTGTGGAGTGCGTTGAAGCCTATGGTGAAAAGCGAAATATCCTCAGACAAAAACTAGAAAGATGCATTCCAAGAAACTGCTTTCCATATGTGCATCCACCTCACAGAATTAGAGCTTTCCCTACATTGTACAGTTTGGAAACTCTGTCTTTGAAGGATCGACGAAGGGACCTTCTGGGGTGGCCGGAGGCCTATGGTGAGCAAGGAAATATCTTCAGATGAAAACTGGACAGAAGCTTTCGAGAAACTGCTTTGTGATGTGTGCATTCATCCCATAAAGTTGAGTCAGTCTTTGGATTGAGCAGTTTGAAATCACTGTTTTTGTGGAATCTGTAAAGGGATATTTGGGAATGCCATGAAGAATATGGTGAAAAAAGGAAATGTCCTCAGATAAAAGCTAGGAGGAAGCTTTCTGAAAAACTGCTTTGCGATGTGTTCATTCATCCCATAGAGCTAAACATTTCTTTTCATTAAGCAGTCTGAAATCAATGTTTTTGTGTAATCAGAGAAGGGATATTTGGAAACTCATTGATGACTACAGTGAAAAATGAAATATTCTTAGAAAAAAATTGAAAGAAGCTTTCTGAGAAACTACTTTGTGATAAGTGCATTCATCTCACACAATTAAAACTTTCTCGATATTGTACAGTTTGTAGACTCTGTCTGTGACAAATCTGTGAAGAGACACTTGAGGTCGCATTGAGGCCTACAGTGAACAAGGAAATACATTCACAGGAAAACTATAAAGAAGCTTTCTGAGAAACTGCTTTGTGATGTGTACATTCACCTCATTGAGTTAAACGTTTCTTACGATTGAGCAGTTTGAAATCATCATTTTTCTGGAATCTGAGAAGGTATATTTGGGAGAGCATTGAAACCTATAGTGAAATGGATATTAGTGAATATAGTAAATGGATATTAGTGAGCACATTGATGTCTAGGCTGAAAATGGAATTATCTTCAGATAAAAACTGGAGAGTAGCTTTAGGAGAAACCCCTTTGTGATGTGAACTTTCCACTCACAAAGTTGTACAACCCTTTTAATTGAGCAGTGTGGAAACATTGGTTGAGTACAATCTACCAAGAGATATTTCAGAGAGCATTGAGGTCTGTAGTGAAACAGGAAATATCCTCAGATAAAAACAAGTAAGAAGCTTTCCAAGAGACTGTTTCATGATGTACACATTCATCTCACAGGGTTAACTCTTTCTTTATATTGCACAGTTTGGAAACTCTCTCTTTGACGTGTCCATGAACGGACACTTGAAGGTGGATTGAGAAAAATGGTGAGCAAGGAAATAACTTCAGATGAAAACTAGGAAGAAGCTTTCTGAGAAACTACTTTATGATGTGTGCATTCAGCTCGAGGTGTTAAAACTCTCTTTTGACTGATTAGTTTGAAATCACTGTTTTTGTGGTATCTGAGAAGATATATTGGGAGTACATTTAAGCCTATGGTGAAAAACGAAATATCCTCAGATAAAAAGTAGAAAGAAACATTTCGAGAAACTGCCTTGAGATTGGGAATCTGCAAAGGGATATTGGGCAGCGCATTGAGCCTGTGGTGAGAAAGGAAATATCTTCAGATAAAAACTGTGAAGATGCTTTCTCAGAAACTGCTGTATGATGTGTTCCTTCCACTCACAGAGATGTAACTCTCTTTTCCTTAAGCTATGTGGAAACATTGTATAAAACCTAAGAAGAGATATTTTGGAGAGTATTGAAGTCTACGGTGAAAAAGCAAATACCCTCAGATAAAGACTAGAAAGAAGCTTTCCGAGAAATTGCTTTGTGATAGGTGCATTCATCTCACAGAGTTAAACTTTACTTTACAGTACACAGTTTCTAGACTCTGTCTCTGATGAATCTGCAAAGGGACACTTGGGGTCACTTTGAGGTCTATGGTGAACAAGGAAATAACTTCAGAGGAAAATTATAAAGAAGTTTCTAAAAAACTGCTTTGTGATTTGTACATTAATCTCATAGAGGTAAACCTTTCTTTCAATTGAGGAGTTTGAAATCACTGCTTTTGTGGAATCTGAGAAGGGATATCTAGGAGAGCATTGAAGCCTAGGGTAAAAAAGGAAATATCCTCAAATAAAAACTAGAAAGAAGCATTCTGAGAGACTACTTTGTGTTGTGTGAACTCCTCTCAAAGAGACAAACCTTACTTTTCTTTGAGCAGTTTTGCTAACACTGTTTATGTGTAATCTGCAAAGGGATATTCAAGAGCACTTTGAGAAGTATGGTGAAAAAGAAACATCTTCAGATGAAAACTGGACATATACACCATGGAATACTATGCAGCCATAAAAAAGGATGAGTTTGCGTCCTTTGTAGGGACATGGATGCAGCTGGAAACCATCATTCTTAGCAAACTATCACAAGAACAGAAAACCAAACACCGCATGTTCTCACTCATAGGTGGGAACTGAACAATGAGATCACTTGGACTCGGGAAGGGGAACATCACACACCGGGGCCTATCATCGGGAGGGGGGAGGGGGGAGGGATTGCATTGGGAGTTATACCTGATGTAAATGACGAGTTGATGGGTGCAGCAGACCAACATGGCACAAGTATACATATGTAACAAACCTGCACGTTATGCACATGTACCCTACAACTTAAAGTATAATAATAATAAATAAATTTTAAAAAAAAGAACCCCATAAAATCCAAGATAGGCTAATTTATTTTAATGCAACAGAGTATTAAAATGTTCACTGACATGGTTTCACATTCCACATTGCAACTAACCCTCAAAAAATTAAAACATGTTGTTTTGATGTAGTATCAAATAGAATATCCACAGTTATCTGAAACCACTATTAAATAATACTTTCTTTTCCAAAAAAAAAAAAAAGAAAAGAAAACTGGAGACAAGCTTTCTGAGAAACTGCTTTGTGATGTGTGCAATCCATTCACAGAGTTATTCTTTTTTCATGGAACAATGTGGAAATACTGCTTGTGTAAAAACTAAGAAGGGATATTTCAGAGTGCTTTGAAGAGTATAGTGAAAAAGGAAATATCATCACATAAAAACTAGAAAAAAGTTTTCCAAGAAACTGCTTTGTGATATGTGCACTCATTACACAGAGTTAAATCTTTCTTTACATTGTACAGTTTGGAAACTCTGTCTTTGAAAGGACACCTGGGAAAGGACATTCGGGGATGCATTGAGGCCTATGGTAAGCAAGGAAATATCTTCACATGAAAACTAGAAAGAAACTTTCTGAGAAACTACTTTGGATGTGTTCATTCATCTCCTAGAGCTAAAAGTCTATTTTGATAGGGCAGTTTGAAATCACAGTTCTTGTGGAATCTGAGAAGGGATATATGGGAGAGTATTGAAGCCTATAATGAAAATTTAAATGTCTTCAAATAAGAACTTGAAAGAAGCCTTCCGAGAAAGTGCTTTGGATTGTTTGAAATGCTCTCACAGAGTTAAATCTGACTTTACATTGATGAGTTTGGTAACCCTGTTTTTGTGGAATCTGCAAAGGGATATTCAGCAGCGCATTGAGGTCTATGGTGCAAAAGAAAATGTCCTCAGATAAATACTGGAGAGAAGCTTTATTAGAAACTGCTTTGTGATGTTTACATTCCACTCACAGAGTTAAACCTCTCTTTTCATTGAGAAGTGTGGAAACACTGTTTGTGTAACATCTACCAAGGGATACGTTGGAGTGCATTGAAGCCTATGATGAAAAAGGGAATATCCTCAGATAAAAACTTGAAGGAAGTTTTCTCAGAAAATGCTTTGTAATGTGTTCATTCATCTCAGAGTTAAACCTTTGTGTACATTGCACAGTTTTGAAACTCTGTCTTTGAGGAATCCGTGAAAGGACCCTTGGGGGCTCATTGAGGCCTATGGTGAACAAGGAAATATCTTCACATGAATACTGGAGATAAGATTTCTGAGAAACTGCTTTGTGATGTGTTCATTCATCTCCTAGAGGTAAAAGTTTATTTTGATAGAGCAGTTTGAAATCACAGTTCTTGTGGTATCTGAGAAGGGATATATGGGAGAGTATTGAAGCCTGTAATGAAAAATTAAATGTCCTCAAATGAAAACTTGAAAGAAGCCTTCCGAGAAATTGCTTTGGATTGTTTGAAATGCTCTCACAGAGTTAAACTTGATTTTACATGGATGAGTTTGTAACACTGTTTTTGTGGAATCTGCAAAGGGATATTCAGCAGCACATTGAGGTCTATGGTGCAAAAGGAAATGTCTTCAGATAAATACTGGAGAGAAGCTTTATTAGAAACTGCTTTGTGATGTTTGCATTCCACTCACAGAGTTATACCTCTCTTTTCATTGAGCAGTGTGGAAACACTGTGTAAAATCTACCAAGGAATATTTTGGAGTGCATTGAAGCCTATGGTGAAAAAGTAAATATCCTCAGATAAAAACTTGAAAGAAGCTTTCTGAGAAACTGCTTTGTGACGTGTGCATTCATCTCAGAGTTAAACCTTTCTGTACATTGCACACTTTGGAAACTCTGTCTTTGAAAATCTGTGAAAGGACCCTCAGGGGCGCATTGAGGCCTATGGTGAGCAAGGAAATACCTTCAGATGAATAGTAGAAAGAAACTTTCTGAGGGACGGCTTTGTGAGGCATGCATTCATCTCCTAGAGTTCAACATTACTTTGGATTGAGCAGTGAGAAATCACTGTTTTTGTGGAACCTGAGAAGGGATATTAGGGAGAGCATTGAAGTCTAAGGGGAAAAAGGAAACATCTTCAAATAAATACTAAAAACAAACTTTCCTAGAAACTGTTCTGTGTTGTGTGAAATCCTCTCACAGAGTTAATTTTTACTTTTTATTGTTCAGTTTGGTAACATTGTTTCTGTGGAGCATGCAAAGGGATATTTGAGAGTGCATTGAGGCCTATGGTGAAAAAGTAAATATCTTCAGATAAAAACTAGAAAGAAGCTTTCAGAGAAATTGTTTTGTGATATGTACATCCATCTCACAGAGTTAAACTTTTCTTTACATTGTGCAGTTTGGAAACTCTGTCTTTGATGTATCTGCGAAGGGACATTCAGAGATACATTGAGGCCTATGGTGAACCAGGAAATATCTTCAGATGATAACCAGGAAAAAGCTTTCTGAGAAACTGGTTATGGTGTGTTCATTCATCCCATGGAGTTAAACCTTTCTTTATTGAGCATTCTGAAATCAATGTTTTTATGTCCTCTGAGAAGGGATATTTGAGAACGCATTGAAGCCTACGGTGAAAAAGGAAATATCCTCAGTAAAAACCAGAGAGAAGCTTTCGAGAAACTGCTTTGTGATAGGTTCAATCATCTCACAGAGTGAAACCATTCTTTACATTGTGCAGTTCGTAGACACTGTCTTTGATGAATCCACGAAGGGACACTTGGAGTTGCTTTGAGGCCTACGGTGAACAAGGAAATATCTTCAGAGGAAAACCATAAAGAAGCTTTGTAAGAAACTGATTTGTGATGTGTACATTCATCTCATAGAGTTAAACCTTTCTTTCTATGAAACAGTTTGAAATCACTGTTTTTGTGAAATCTCAGAAGGAATATTGATGCCTATGGAGAAAAAGGGAATATTCTCAAATGAAAACTACAAAGAAGCTTTCTGAGAAGGTGCTTTGTGTTATGTGAACTCCTCTCACAGAGATAAACCACACTTTTCATTGTGCAGTTTGGTAACACTGTTTTTGTGTAATAGGCAAAGGGATATTCAGGGGTGCATTGAGACCTATAGTGAAAAAGGAAACATCTTCAGATGATAACTGGAGAGAAGCTTTCTCAGAAACTACTTTGTGATGTGTGAAATCATCTCACAAAGTTAAACCTTTCTTTTCATTCAGGAATTTAGTAATACTGTTTTTGTGGAAGCTGCAAAGTGATATTAGGGAGTACATTGAGCCTATGGTGAAAAAGAAACTATCCAGATAAAAACTGGTGAGAAGTTTTCTGAGAAACTTCTGTATGATGTTTGAAATCCTTTCACAGAAGTATACTTCTCTTTTCATTGAGCAGTGTGGAAAAACTGCTTTTGTAAAATCTACCAAGGGATATTTTGGAGTACATAGAAGCCTCTGGTGAAAATCGAAATATCCTCAGATAAAAACTAGAAAGAAGCATTCTGAGAATCTGCTTTGTGATGTGTGAAATCATCTCACAGAGTTTAAGCTTTGTTTCCATTCAGCAGTTTAGTAACAGTGTTTTTGTGGAATCTGCACATAGATATTCGGGAGAACATAGAGCCTATGGTGAAAAAGAATATCTTCAGACAAAAACTGGAGTGAGGCTTTCTGAGAAACTGCTGTATGATATATGAATTTCACTCACAGAATTATAGCTCACTTTTCCTTGAACAGTGTGGAAACACTGTTTGTGTAAAACCTAAGAAGGGATATTTAGGCGTGCATTGAAGCCTATGGAGTAAAGGAAATATTCTCAGACAAAAACTAGAAAGAAGCTCTCTGGAAAACTACTTTGTGATACACGCATTCATCTTACAGAGGTAAACTTTTCTTTATATTGTGCAGTTTGGAAACTCTGTCTTTGATTTATCCATGAAGGAACATTCAGGACTGCATTGAGGCCTATGATGAGCAAGGGTATAACTCCTTATGAAAACTAGGAGGAAACTTTCTGAGAAACTGCTTTGTCTTCTGTGCATTCGTCTCATAGACTTAAAACTTTCTTTTGATCGAGCAGTTTGAAATAATTGTTTTTGTGGTATCTGAGAAGGGATATTGGTAGTGTATGTAAGCCTATGGTGAAAAATGACATATCCTTGGATAAAAACTAGAAAGAAGCTTTCCGAGAAACTGCTTTGTGATGTGTGAAATCATCTCACAGAGATAAACCTTTCTTTTCATTGAGCAGTTTGGTAACACTTTTTTTGTGAAATCTCCAAAGGTACATTCGGGTGCACATTGAGACTATAACGAAAAAGGAAATATCTTCACATAAAAACTGGAGAGAAGCTTTCTGAGAAACTACTGTATGATGTGTAAATTCCACTCAAAAACTGGAAAGAAGCTTGCTGAGAAACTGCTTTGTGATATGTGGATTCTTCTCACAGTGTTAAACTTTTCTTTACATTGCACAGTTTGTAGACTCTGTCTTTGATGAATCCACGAAGGGAAACCTGGGGTCACATTGAGGCCTATGGTGAACAGGAATTATCTTCAGAGGAAAACTATAAAGAAGCTTTCTGAGACACTGCTTTGCGATGTGAACATTCATCTCATAGAGGTTAACTTTTCTCTCGATTAAGCAGTTTGAAGTCACCGTTTTTGTGGAATCTGAGAAGGTATATTTGGGAGAGCTTTGAAGCCTATAGTGAAAAGGAAATATTTTTCAGGTAAAAACTAGAAACTTTCTGAGAAATAGCTTTGTTTTGTGTGAATTCATCTGGCAGGTTTAAACCTTTGTTTCCTTTGAGCAGTTTGGTAACACTATTTTTGTATAATCTGCAAAGGAATATTCAAGAGCACATTGAGGCCTAGGGTGAAAAAGGAAATATCTACAGATAAAAACTGGAAAGAATCTTAATGAGAATTTGCTTTCTGATGTTTGCTTGCCACTCAGAGTTATACCTCTCTTTTCAATGAGCATTGTGTAAATAATGTTTGTATAATAACTACCAAGGGATATTTTGTAGTGCATTGTAGAGTATGGTGAAAAAGGAAATATCCTCAGATAAAAATTAGAAGCTTTCCGAGAAACTCCTCTGTGATATGTGCATTCATCTCACACAGTAAAACTTTTCATTAGATTACTCAGTTTTTAGACTGTCTTTTTCAAATCAGCGAAGGGACACGGGGGG
Organism: Papio anubis; assembly: GCF_008728515.1. Lineage (NCBI taxonomy): Eukaryota > Metazoa > Chordata > Mammalia > Primates > Cercopithecidae > Papio > Papio anubis. Next base: position 110,055 of record NW_022166420.1, on the reverse strand, counting down.
CCTACGGTGAACAAGGAAATATCTTCAGAAGAAAACTAGAAAGAAACTTTCTGAGGAACTACTTTGTGATGTGTGCATTCATCTCATAGAGTTAAACCTTTCTTTAGATAGAGCAATTTGAGATCACTGTTTTTGTGGAATCTGAAGGGGATATTTTGGAGAGCATTCAAGCCTATAATGAAAAAGGGAATATCCTCAAATAAAAACTGGAAAGTAGTTTTTTGAGAAACTGCTTTGTGTTGTTTGAAATGCACCCACAGAGTTAAACCTGACTTTTCATTGAGCATATTGGTAACATTGTTTTTGTGGAATCTGCAAAGGGATATTTGGGAGCGCATTGAGGTCTATGGTGAAAAAGGAAATGTCTTCAGATAAAAAGTGGAGAGAAGCCTTCTGAGAAACTGCTTTATGATGTGAGCATTCCACTCACAGAGATATAACTCTCTCTTCATTGAGCAGAGTAAAACACTGCTTGTGTAAAACCTACCAAGGGATATTTCAAAGCTCATTGAATCCTATGGCAAAAAAGGAAATATCCTCAGATGAAAACTGGAAAGATGCATTCCGAGAGACTGCTTTGTGATATGTACATTCATCCCACAGAGTTAAACTTTTCTTTACATTGCACATTTGTAAATTCTGTCTTTGATGAATCTGATAAAGGACATTCAGGGATGCATTGAGGCCTACAGTGAACAAGGAAATATCTTCAGATAAAAACTACAAAGAAGCTTTCTGTGAAACTGTTTTGTCATGTGTGAAATCCTCCTACAGAGTAAAACCTTACTTATCACTGCACAGTTTGGTAGCACACTTTTTGTGGAATCTGCAAAGTAATATTCGGAATTGCATTGAGGCTTATGGTGAAAAAGGAAATATCCTCAGATAAAAAGTAGAAAGAAGCTTTCAGAGAAACTGCTTTGTAATTTGTGCATTCATCTCACAGAGTTAAATCTTTCTTTACATTGAACAGTTTGGAAACTCTGTCTTTGTTCTACCCACGAAAGGGCATTCTGGGGTGCATTGAGGCCTATGGTGAGCAAGGAAATATCTTCCAATGAAAACAAGAAAGTAGCTTTCTGAGAAACTGCTTTGTGATGTGTGCATTCATCTCATAGAGTTAAACCTTTCTTTGCCTTGAGCCATGCAAAATCACTCTTGTTTTTGAATCTCAGAAGGGATAATTGGGAAAGCATTGAAGCCTATGGTGACAAAGGAAATATCCTCAAGTAAAAAGTAGAAAGAAGCTTTCTGAGAAACTTCTTTGTGTTGTGTGAGATCCTATCACAGTTTTAAATGTGACTTTTCATTGCATAGTTTGGTAACACTGTTTTTGTGGAATCTGCAAAGGGATATTCAGGAGTCTACTGAGGCTTATGGTGAAAAAGGAAACATCTTCAAATAAAAACTAGAAAGGAAATATCTTCAAATGAAAACTATAAAGACGCTTTCTGAGAAACTCCTTTGTGATATGCACATTCATCTCACAGAGTTAAACCTTTCTTTACATTATGCACTTTGGAAATATTGTGTTTGACGTATCCCCAAAGGGACATTCAGGGCGCATTGAGGCCTATGGTGAGCAAGGAAATATCTTCAGATGAACACCACGAAGAAGCTTTCTGAGAAACTGCTTTGTGATGTGTACATTCACCTCATAGGGTTAAAACTTTCTTTTGATTGAGCAGTTTGAAATCACTGTTTCTGGTAACTAAGAAGGGATATTGGGAGTGTATTTAAGAATAAGGTGAAAAACGAAATATCCTCAGATAAAAACTAGAGAGAAACTTTCTGAGAAACTGCTTTGTGATTTGTGAAATCATCTCATAGAGTTAAATCTTTCTTTTCATTGCACAGTTTAGTAACACTGTTTTTGTGCAATCTGCAAAGGGATATTCAGGAGTGCATTGAGCCTGTTGTGAAAAAGGAAATATCTTCTGATAAAAACGGGACAGAAACTTTCTGAGAAACTGCTGTATGATGTGTGAATTCCACTCACAGAGTTATACCTCTCCTTAACTTGAGAAGTGTGGAAACACTGTTGAAAACCTAATAAGGGATATTTTGTAGCACATTGAAACCTATGGTGAAAATGGAAATATTCTCAGATTAAAACTAGAAAGAAGCTTTCCAAGAAACTGCTTTCTGATATATGCATTGATCTCACAGCTTTAAACCTTTCTTTACATTGACCAGTTTGGAAACTCTGTCTTTGAGGAATCCATGAAAGGACATTTAATGTCGCATTGAGGCCTGTGGTGAGCAAGGAAGTATCTTCAGATAAAATCTAGACAGAAGCATTCCAAGAAACTGCTTTGTGATGTGTGCATTCATCTCATAGAGAAAAACTTTTCTTTTGATTGAGCAATTTGAAATCACTCTTTTTGTGGAATCTGGGAAGGGATAATTTGTACAGCACTGAAGTCTGTGTTGAAAAAGGAAATATCTTCAAATAAAGACTTGAAAGAAGCTTTTCGAGAAACTTCTTTGTGTTGTGTGAAATCCTCTCACAGTTAAATCTTACTTTTCATTGAGCAGTTTGGTAATACTTTTTTGTGTAATATGAAAGGGGATAATCAGGAACACATAGACACCTATGGTGAAAAAGAAAATATCTTCAGATATAAACTGGAGAGAATGCTTATCAGAAACCGCTTTGTGATGTGTGCATTCTGCTCATAGATTTATACCTCTCTTTCTTTGAGCAGTATGGAAACACTGTTTGTGTAAAATCTACCAAGGAATATTTCGGAGTGCATTGAAGCCTATGGTAAAAAAATGAAATATCCTCAGATAAAACCTAGAAAGAAGCTTTCTGAGAAACTGCTTTGTGATATATGCATCTCACAGAGTTAAAACTTTCTTTACATTGTGAAGTTTGGAAACTCTGTAGTTGAGGAATCAGCAAAAGGACTCGTGGGCACATTGAGGCCTATGGTGAGCAAGGAAATATCTTCAGATGAAAACTAGAAAGGAACTTTCTGAGAAACTGCCTTGTGATGTGTTCATTCATCTCGTAGAGTTAAACTTTTCTTTTGATTGTGCAGTTTGAAATCACTCTTTTTGTGGGATCTGACAGGTATATTTGGTACAGAATTGAAGCCTATGTTGAAAAAGGAAATATCCTCCAACAAAAACCAGAAAAAAAATTCCTAGAATATGCTTTCTGTTGGATGAGCTCCTCTCACAGAGACAAAACTTAATTTTCACTCTGCCATTTGGTAACACTTTTTTTGTGGAATCTACAAAGGGATACTCGGGAGCCCTTTGTGGCCTATGGTGATAAAGGAAACATCTTCAGATAAAAACTGGAGAAAACATTTATGAGAAACTGCTTTGTGTTGTGTGCATTCCACTCACAGAATTATACCTCTCTTTTCATTGAGTAGTGTGGAAACACAGTTTATGTCAAATCTACCAAGGGATATTTAGGAGCACATTGAAGCCTATGGAAAAAAAGGAAATATCCTCAGATAAAAACAAGAAGGAAGATTTCCGAGAAATTACTTCATGATAGGTGTATTCATCTCACAGACGTAAATCTTTCTTTACATTGGCCAGTTTGCAGACTCTGCATTTGAGGAAACTGTGAAGGGATACTTGGGGTCCCATTGAGGACTATAGTGAACAAGCAATATCTTCAGAGGAAAACTATAAATAAGCTTTCAGAAAAACTGCTTTGTGATGTGTAGATTCATCTCATAGAGTTAAACCTTTCTTTCGATTGAACAGTTTGAAATCATTGTTTTGTGGAATCTGAGAACAGATAATTGGGATAGCATTGAAGTCTATATTGAAAAGGGAAATATCTTCAGATAAAAACTGGAAAGAAGCTTTCTGAGAAAGTACCGTGTGTTGTGTGAATTCCTCTTACAGAGTTAAACCTTTCTTTTCATTGAGTAGTTTGATAACACCTTTAATGTATAATCTTCAAAGGGATATTCGTGAGCACATTGAGGTCTATGGTGAAAAAGGAAATATCTTCAGATTAAAACTGAAGAGAAGCTTTATGAGAAACTGCTTAGTGATTTGTGCATTCCACTTACACAGTTATACTTTTATTTTCACTGAGCAGTGTGGAAATACAGCTTGTGTAAAATCTACCAAGGGATGTCTCGGAGTGCATTGAAGTCTATGGAGATAAAGAAAATATATTCAGATAAAAACAACAAAGAATCTTTCCGAGAAACTCCTTTCTGTTATGTGCATTTGTTTCACAGAGTTAAACCTTCTTTTACATTTCAAAGTTTGGAAACTCTGTCTTTGAGGAATCCACGAAAGCACATTTGGAGGCATATTGAGGCCTATGGTGAGCAGTGAAATATCCTCATATTAAAACTACAGAGAAGCAATCTGAGAAACTACTTTGTGATGTGTGTATTCATCTCATAGAGCTAAACATTTCTTTGGAATGATCAGTGTGAAATTACTCTTTTTCTGGAATCTGAGAAGTGATATATGGGAGAGCATGGAATCCTAAGGTGAAAAAGAAAATATCCTCAGATATAAACTTGAAAGAAGCTTTCTGAGAAGCTGCTTTGTGATATGTACATTATCTCACAGAGTTAAACCTTTCTTTACATTGTACAATTTGGAAACTCTGTCTTTGACATATCTATGAAGGGATATTTGGGGGTGCATTGAGACCTATGGTGAGTAAGGAATTATCTTCAGATGAAAACTAGGAAGAAGCTTTCTGAGAAAATGCTTTGTGATGTGTGCATTCATCTCATAGTGTTAAAACTTTCTTTTTGATGGAGCTATTTGAAGTCACTGTTTTTTTAGTATCTGAGAAGGGATATTGGGAGCGCATTTAAGCCTATGTTGAAAAATGAAATATCCTCAGATAAAAGCTAGAAAGAAGCTTTCCAAGAAACTGCTTTGTGCAGCATTAATCATCTCACAGAGTTAAACTTTTCTTGTCATTGAGTAGTTCAGTAACACTGGTTTTGTTTAATCTGCAAAGGAATATTCGGGAGTGCATTGAATCTATGGTGAAAAAGGAAATATCTTCAGATGAAAACTGTAGAGAAGTTTTCTGAGAAACTGCTCTATGATGTTTGAATTCCACTCACAGAATTATACCTCTCTTGTCCTTGAGCAGTGTTGGAAAACTGTTCATGCAAAACCTAAGAAGGGATATTTCAGAGTGCATTGAAGCCTATGGTGGAAAAGGAAATATCCTCAAATTAAAAACTAGAAAAAAGCTTTCAGAGAAGCTACTTTGGAATATGTGCTTTCATCTCACACAATTAAACATCTCTTAACATTGTACAGTTTGGAAACTCTGTCTTTGACGTATCTGCTATGAGACATTCAGGGGCGCATTGAGGCCTATGGTGAACAACGGCCTATATTCAGATAAAAACTGGAGATAATCTTTCTGAGAAACTGCTTTGTGATGTGTGCATTCCACTCACAGAGTTATACTTCTCTTTTCATTGAGCAGTGTGGAAATACTACTTGTGTGAAATCTACCAACGGATACTCTGGAGCGCAGAGAAGCCTATGGTGAAAAAGGAAATATCCTAAGATAAAAACAACAAATAAGCTTTCTGAGAAACTGCTTTCTAATATGTGTATTCTTCTCAGAGAATTAAACCTTTCTTTACATTGCTCAGTTTGTAGTCTCTGTCTTTGACGAATCCACAGAGGGACATGTGGGGGCACCTCGAGGCCTTAGGTGAGCAAGGAAATATCTTCAAATGAAAACTAGAGAGAAGCTGTTTGAGAAACTGATTTCTGAAATGTGCATTCATCTTATGGAGTTAATCATTTCTTTTGACAGAGCAGTTTGAAATCACTGTTTTTGTGGAATCTGGGAAGGGCTATTTGGGAGAGCATTGAGGCGTGTAATGAAAAATGTACTATCCTCAAATAAAAACTATACAAAAGCTTTCTGATAAACTGCTTTGTGATGTGTGAAATTATCTCACAGAGTTAAACCTTACTTCTCATTGAACAGTTGGGTAACACCGTTTTTGTGGAATATGCAAAGGGACATTCAGGAGCCTATTGAGGACTATGATGAAAAAGGAAATGTCTTCAGATAGAAACTGAACAGAAGCCTTCTGAGAAACTGCTTTGTGATGTGTGAATTCCACTCACAGAGTAGTACCCCCCTTTTCCTTGAGCAGTGTGGAAACACTGTGAAAAACATAAAAACGGATATTTGCGAGACCATTGAAACCTATAGTTGAAAAGGAAATATCCTCAAATAAAAACTAGAAAGAAGCTTTTCAAAAAACTCCTTGGTGTTATTTGAAATCCCCTCACAGAGATGAACCTTACTTTTCATTGCACAGTTTGAAAACACTGTTTTTGAGGAATCTGCAAAGATATATACGGGAGTACATTGAGGCCTAGGGTGTAAAAGGAAATAGTCTCAGATAAAAACAAGAAAGAAGCTTTCCGAGAAACTGCTTCATGATATATGCATCCATCTCACACACTTAAACCTTTCTTTACATTGCACAGTTTGGAAACACTGTCTTTGACGTATATGCAAAGGGATATTCGGAGGCACATTGAGGCCTATGGCGACTAAGGAAATATTTTCAGATGAAAACTAGGAGGAAGCTTTTTGAGAAAACACTTTGAGATGTGGGCATTCATCTCTTAGAGTTAAAACTTTCTTTTGACTGAGCAGTTTGAAATCACTGTTAATGTGGTATCTGAGAAGGGATATAGGGAGAGCATTTAAGCCCATGGTGAAAATTGAAATATCCTAGGATAAAAACTAGAAAGAAGCATTCTGAGAAACTCTTTTGTGATGTGCGAAATCATCTCACAGTGATAAAACTTTCTTGTCATTGAACAGTTTAGTGACACTGTTTTTGTGGAATCTACAGAGGGATATTCCGGAGCGCATTGAACCTATGGTAAAAAAGGAAATATCATCCGAAAAAAAACTGGAGAGAAGTTTTCTGAGAAACTGCTGTATGATGTGTGAATTCCACTCACAGAGTTATATTTCTCTTTTACTTGAGCAGTGTGGAAACACTGTTTGTGTTTGATTTCAGAGAGTTAAAGCTTAGTTTTAATTGTGCAGTTTGGTAACACTGTTTTTGTATAATCTGCAAAGGTACGTTTGGGAGCACATTGAGGCTTACTGTGAAAAAGGAAATATCTTCAGATAAAAACTGGAGAGACATTATATGAGAAACTGGTTTGTGATGTGCAGTCCACTCAGAGAGCTGTACATCTCTTCTCACTGAGCTCTGTGGAAACACTGCTTGTGGAAAATGTACCAAGGGATATTACAGAGCGCATTGAATACTATGGTGAAAAAGGAAATATCCTCAGATAAAAACAACAAAGAAGCTTTCTGAGAAACTGCTTGGTGACATGTGCATTCACCTCACAGAGATAAACCTTTCTATACATTGCACAGTTTGCACACTCTGTCTTTGACAAATCCACAAAAGGACTCTCGGGGGTGCATTGAGGCCTATGGAGAGCATGAAATATCTTCAGATTATAGAAAGAAGCTTTCTGAGAAATTGTGATGTATGCATTCATCTCATAGAGGTAAACCTTTCTTTGGATTGAACAGTGTGAACTCACTCCTTTTTTGGAATCTGAGATGGGATATTTGAGAGAGAATTCAGGCCTATGGTGAAAAAGGAAATGCCCTCAAATAAAAACTAGAAAGAAGCTTTCCAAGAAACTGCCTTGTGTTGCATGAATCCTCTCACAGAGTTAAACTTACTTTTCACTGCATTCTTTAGTAATACGGTTTTTGTGGAATCTACAAAGAGATAATTGGGAACACATTGAGCCTATGGTGAAATAGGAAATACCTTCACATAAAAACTGGAGAGAAACTGTTTGAGAAACTGCTGTATGATGTATGAATTCTACTCACAGAGTTATACCTCTATTTTCCTTGAGCAGTGTGGAAATACTGTTTGTGTAGTACCTAAGAAGGTATATTTTGGAGCACATTGAAGCCTATGGTGAAAAAGGAAATATACTCAGATAAAAACAAGAAAGAAAGTTTCGAGAAACTGCTTTGTAATACGTGCTTTCATCTCACAGAGTTAAACATTTCTTCATATTGTGCAGTTTGGAAACACTGTCTTTGACGTATCCACAGAGAGATATTTGGGGATGCCTTGAGGCGTAGGGTTAACAAGGAAATATCTTTAGATGAAACCTAGAAAGAAGCTTTCTGAGAAATTACTTTGTGATGTGTTCATTCATCCCTTAGAGCTGAACCTTTCCTTTCATTGAGCAGTCTGAAATAAAAGCTTTTGTGTCATCTGAGAAGGGATACTTGGGAATGCATTGAAGCCTATAGTGAAAAAGGAAATATCCTTATACAAAAACAGGAAAGAAGCTTTCCGAGAAACTGCTTTGTAATAGGTGCATTCGTCTCACTGTGGTAAACCTTCCTTTACATTGTGCAGTTTGTAGACTCTGTATTTGACAGAACCATGAAGGGACACTTTGGGTCGTATTGAGGCCTATGGTGAAAAATGAAATATCTTCCAAGGAAAACCATAAAGAAGCTTTCTGAGAAACTGCTTTGTGATGTGTACATTCATCTCACAAAGTTAAACCTTTCTTTCAATTTAGCAGTTTGAAATCACTGTTTTTGTTTCATCTGAGAAGTGATATTTGGGAAAGCATTGAAGCCTATAGTGAAAAAGTAAATATCTTCAGATAAAAAATAAAAAGAAGTTTTCTGAGAAAGTAATTTGTGTTGTGTGAATTCCTCTCACCGAGATAAACCTTTTTTTTATCATTGAGCAGTTGTTAATTCTGTTTTTGTTTAATCTGCAAAGGGATATTCAGGCACACATTGAGGCCTATGGTGGAAAAGGAAATATCTTCAGATAAAAACTGGAGAGAAGTTTTATGAGAAACTACTTTGTGATCAATGCATTCCACTCACAGAGTTATACCTTTCTTTTCATTGAGCAGTGTGGAAACACTGCTTTTGTAAAATCTACCAAGTGATATTTTGGAGCGCATTGAAGCATATGGTGAAAAAGGAAATATCCTCAAATAAAATCCAGAAAGAAGGTTTCGGAGAAACTGCTTTGTGATATGTGCATTCATCTGACGGAGTTAAACCTTCCTTTAAATTCTGCAGTTTGGAGACTCTGTCTTTGACGAATCCGTGTACGGACACGTGGGGGCGCCTTGAGGCCTATGATGAACCAGGAAATATCTTCAGATGAAAACTAGAAAGAAACTTTCTGAGAAGCTACTTTGTGAAGTGTTGATTCATCGCATATAATTAAACATTTCTTTCAATTGGACAGTCTGAAATCAATGATTTTGTGTCATCTGAGAAGCTATATTTGGGAACGCATTGAAGCCTATCCTGAAAAAGGAGAGATCCTCAGATAAAAACCAGAAAGAACTGTTCTGAGAAACTACTTTGTGATAGGTGCATTCATCTGATGGAGTTAAACCTTCCTTTAAATTCTGCAGTTTGGAGACTCTGTCTTTGATGAATCCATGTACAGACATGTGGGGGCGCCTTGAGGCCTATGAAGAACCAGGAAATATCTTCAGATGAAAACTAGAAAGAAACTTTCTGAGAAGCTGCTTTGTGAAGTGTTAATTCATCGCATAGAATTAAACATTTCTTTCAATTGGACAGTCTGAAATCAATGATTTTGTGTCATCTGAGAAGCTGTATTTGGGAACGCATTGAAGCTTATCCTGAAAAAGGAGATATTCTCAGATAAAAACCAGAAAGAACTGTTCTGAGAAACTGCTTTGTGATAGGTGCATTCATCGCCCAAATTTAAACCTTTGTTTACATTTTACAGTTTGTAGACTCTGTCTTTGACGAATCTGTGAAGGGACAATTGGGATCACATTGAGTCTTATGGTGAACAAGGAAATAGCTTCAGTTGAAAACTAGAAAGAAGCTTTCTGAGAAACTTCATTGTGATATGTACATTCATCTCATATAGTTACCTCTTTCTTTCATTTGAGCAGTTTGATATCACTGTTTTTGTGGAATCTGAGAAGTGATATTTGAGAGAGCATTGAAGCCTGTGGTGAAAAAGGAAATATCCTCAAATTAAAACTAGTAGGAATCATTCCGAGAAACTGCTTAAGGTTGTGTGAACTCCACTCACGGAGATGAACCTTACTTTTCATTGCACAGTTTGGTAACACTCTTTTTGTAGAAACTGCAATGGGATATTCGGGAGTGCTTTGAGGCATGTGGTGAAAAAGAAATATCTTCAGATAAAAACTGAAGAAAAGCTTCCTGAGAAACTGATTTGTGATGTGTGTATTCCACTCATAGTGTTATACCTTTCATTACTTTCAGAACCATGGGCCACAGTTTGTGTACAACCTAAGATGTTATATTTTGGAGCAATTGAAGCCTAGGGTGAAAAAGGAAATATATTCAGATAATAGCTGGGAAGAAGCTCTCGAAGAAACTGCTTTGTGTTAAGTGCATTCATCTCACAGAACTAAACCTTTCTTCATATTGCACAGATTGGAAACTCTGTCTTAGACATATCCATGAAGGGATATTCGGGGGAGCATTGAGGCCTATGGTGAGCAAGGAAATATCTTCAGATGAAAACTAGGAAGATGTTTCCTTCAGAAACTGCTTTATGATGTGTGCATTCATCTCATAGAATTGAAACTTTCTTTTGATTGAGTCATTTGAAATCACAGTTTTTGTGGTATCTGAAAAGGAATATTGGGAACACATTTAAGCCTATGGTGAAAAATGATATATCGTCAGATAAAAACTGAAAGAAGCTTTCCGTGAAACTGCTTTGGATGTTTGAAATCATTTCACAGAGGTAAACTTTTCCTTTCATTGAGCAGTTTTGTAACACTGTTTTTGAGGAATATTCAAAGGGATATTCAGGAGGGCATTGAGGCATATGGTGAAAAAGGAAATGTCATTAGATAAAACCTTTAGAGAAGCTTTCTGAGAAGCTGTTTTTGATGTGCGCATTCCACTCAAAGTTATACTTCTCTTAGCATTGAGCAGTGGGGAAACATTGTTTGCGTAAAATCTACTAAGGGATATTTCGGAGTGCATTGAAGCCTATGGTGAAAATGGAAATATCCTCAGATAAAAAGAACAAGGACGCTTTCTGAGAAAATGTTTTGTGATATGTGTATTAATCTCACAGAGTTTAACCTTACTTTACATTGTGCAGTTTGGAAACTCTGTCTTTGAGGGATTCGAGAAAGGACATTCGGGGGCACATTAAGGCATATGGTGAGCAAGGAAATACCTTCAGATGAAAATTAGAAAGAAGCTCTCTGAGAAACTGGTTTGTGATGTCTGCAGTCATCTCATAGAATTAAACATTTCTCTTGACAGAGCAGTTTGAAATCACTGTTTTTGTGGATTCTGAGAAGGGATATTTGGGAGAGCATTGAAGCCTGTAATGAAAAAGGTAGTATCCTCAAATAACAACTAGAAAAAAGCTTTCTGAGAAACTGCTTTGTGATATATGAAATCATCTCACAGAGGTAAACCTTACTTTTCATTGAGCAGTTTGGTAATACTATTTTTGTGGAATCTGCAAAGGGATATTCAGGTGCACATTGAGGCCTAGGGTGGAAAAAGAAACACCTTAAGATAAAAACTGGAGAGAAGCTTTCTGAGAAAGTGCTTTGTGATGTGGGAATTCCACTCACGGAGTTTTACCTCTCTTTTCCTTGAGCAGGGTGGAAACACTGTGTAAAAACTAAGAAGGGATATTTGGGAGTGCATTGAAGATTATGGTGAAAAAGCAAATATCCTCAAATAAAAACTACAAAGAAGTTTTCCAAAAACTGCTTTGTGTTATTTGAAATCCTCTCAGAGATAAATCTTACTTTTCTTTGTGCAGTTTGGTATCACAGTTTTAGTGGAATCTGCAAAGGAATATTCAGGAGCACTTTCAGGCCTAAGGTGAAAAAAGAAATGTCTTCAGATAAAAATTACAGAGAATCTTTCTGAGAAACTGTTTTGTAATGTGTGCATTCCAGTCATAGAGTTATACCTCTCTTTGCATTGAGCAGTGTGGAAACACTGTTTGTGTAAAATCTACCAAGGGATATTTTGAAGTGCATTGAAGCCTATGGTGAAAAAGGAAATATATTCAGATAAAAACAACAAAGAATGTATCCAAGGAAATGCTTAGTGTTATGGGTATTCATCTCACAGAGTTAAGCCTTTCTTTACACTGAGCAGTTTGCAGACTCTGTCTTTGAAAAATCTGCCAAGGATCACGTGGGGTTGCCTTGAGGCCTATGGGGAAGAAGGAAATATCTTTAGATGAAAACTAGGAAGATGCTTTCTGAGAAACTGCTTTATGATGTGTGCACATATACACCATGTAATACTATGCAGCCATAACAAAGGATGAGTTCGAGTCCTTTGTAGGGACATGGATGCAGCTGGAAACCATCATTCTCAGCAAACTATTGCAAGAACAGAAAACCAAACATCGCATGTTCTCATTCATAGGTGGAAATTGAAAAATGAGATCACTTGGACATAGTAAGGGGAACATCACACACTGGGCCTATTGTGGGGAGAAGGGGAGGGATAGCATTAGGAGATATACCTAATGTAAATGATGAGTTAAAGTGTGCAGCACACCAACATAGAAGATGTATACATATGTAACAAACCTGCACGTTGTGTACATGTACCCTTAAACTTAAAGTATAACAATAATAAAAAAAGAAAACTAGAAAGCTTTCTGAGAAACTGCTTTGTGATGTGTGCTTTAATCTCAAAGAGTTAAACCTTTCTTTTGATTGAGCAGTTTGAAATCACTCTTTACGGGGAATCTGGAAAGGGATATTTAGCAGATAATTGAAGCCTATGGTGAAAAAGAAAATATCCTCAAATAAAAACTAGGAAGAAGCTTTCTGAGAAACTGCTTTGTGTTGTGTGAACGCCTCTCACGGAGATAAACCTAACTTTTCATGGCACAGTTTGGTAACACTGCTTTTGTGGAATCTGCAAGGGGATATTTTGAAGCGCATTTTGGCCTATGGTGAAACATGAAACATCTTGAGATAAAAAGGAAAGAAGCTTTCTGAGAAACTGCTTTGTGATGTGTGCAATCTACTCACAGAGTAATACTTCTTTTTTCATTGAGCAGTGTGAAAACACTTTCCGTGTAAAATCTACCAACAGGTATTTCAGAGCACATTGAAACCTGTGGCAAAAAAGGAAATATCCTCAGATAAAAACTAGAAAGAAGCGCTCCAAGAAACTGCTTTGTGATATGTGCATTCATCTCACAGAGTTAAACCTTTCTTTACATTTCTCAGTTTGGAAACTCTGTCCTTGACGAATCCGCAGAAGATCATTTGGGAACACATTGAGGTCTATGGTGAGCAACAAACTATCTTCAGATGAAAACTAGGAAGAAACTTTCTGGAAAAAATACTTTTTGATGTGTGCATTCATCTCATTGAGATAAACCTTTTTTCTTTACTTGATTAAGCAGTTTGAAATCACGCTTTTTGTGGAATCTGAGATGGGATATTAGGAAGAGCATTGAAGCCTATTTTGTAAAAGGAAATATCCTCACTTAAAAACTAGAAAGAAGCTTTCCCAGAAACTGCTTTGTGTTTTGTGAAATCCTCTCACTGAATAAAACCTTAATTTTCATTGAGCAGTTTGGTAACACTGTATTTGTGGAATCTGAAGGGGTTATTCGGGAATGTTTTGAGACCTGTGGTGAAAAGCAAATATCTTCAGATAAAAAATGGAGAAGAGGTTTATGAGAAACTGCTTTGGGATGCGTGCATTCCACTCACAGAGTTATAACTCTCTTTACTTTGAGCCACCATATGAAAACACTGTTTGTACAAAATCTACCAAGGGATACTTCAGAGTGCATTGAAGCATAGAATGAAAAAGGAAATTTCCCCAGATGAAAACAGCAAAGAAGCTTTCCAAGAAACTGCTTTGTGATATGTGCATTCATTTTACAGAGTAAAATCTTTCCTTACCTTGCACAGTTTGGAAACTCTGGCTTTGAGGAATCCATGAAAAGTCATTCGGGGCTGCTTTGAAGCCTATGGTCAGTGATGAAAAATCTACACATGAAAACTAGAAAAAAGCTTTCTGAGAAACTGCTTTGTGATGTGTTCATTCATCCCATAGAGTCAAACCTTTCTTTTCACTGAGCAGTCTGAAATCAATGTTTTTATGTCATCTGAGAAGGGATGTTTGGGAACACATTGAAGACTATAGCGAAAAATGAAATATACTCAGATAAAAACTGGAAACAATCTTTCTGTGAAACTGCTTTATGATAGGTGCATCCATCTCACAAAGTTAAACCTCTCTTTAGATTTCACCGTTTGGAAACTCTGTCTTTGACGTATCCATGAAGGGTCATTCTGGGGCACATTGAGGCCTATCAAGAACCAGGAAATATCTTCAGGTGAAAACTATAAAGTAGTTTTCTGAGAAACCGTTATTGTGATGTATTCATTCATCCCATAGAGTTAAACCTGTCTTTTCATTCAGCAATCTGAAATCATTGTTTTGGTGTCTTCTGAGGAGGGATATTTGGGAATGCCTTTAAGCCTATAGTGAAAAAAGAAATATATTCAAATAAAAACTAGAAAGAGGCTTTCTGAGAAACTGCCTTGTGATAGGTGCCTTCATCTCACAGAGTTAAAACTTTCTTTACATTGTGCCATTTGGACACTCTGAGGAATCCGTGAAAGGACATTCGGGGTGCATGGAGGCCTATGGTGAGCAAGGAATTATCTTCAGATGAAAACCAGGAAGAAACTTTCTGAGAAACTGCTTTGGGATGTGTGCATTCATCTAATAGAGTTAAATTTTTCTTTTGATAGAGCACTTTGAAATCAAAGTTCTTGTGGAATCTGAGATGGAATATTTGGGAGACCATAGAAGCTTAAAATGAAAAGAGGAAAATCCTCAAATAAAAACTGGAAAGAAGCTTTTCAAGAAACCTCTTTGTGTTGTTTGAAATGCTCTCACAGAGTTAAATCTTTCTTTTCATTGAGCATTTTGGTAACACTGATTTTGTGGAATGTGAAAGGGAATATTCAGGAGCACACTGAGGACTATGGTGAAAAAGGAAATGTCTCCAGATTAAAATTGGAGAGCAGCTTTATAAGAAACTGCTTTGTGATGTGTGCATTCCACACACAGAGTTATACCTCCCTTTTCTTTAAGCACTGTGGAAATACTAATTGTGTAAAATCTACCAAGGAATATTTCAGAACACATTGAAGCATGTGGTGAAAAAGGAAATATCCTCACATAAAAACAGCAAAAAAGCTTTCTGAGAAACTTCTTGGTGACTTGTGCATTCATATCACAGAGTTAAACCTTTCTTTACATTGTGCAGCTTGGAAACTCTGTCTTTGAGGTATCCGCAAAAGAACATTTGAGGGTGCATTGAGGCCTATGGTGAGTAACGAAATATCTTCAGATGAAAACTAGAAAGAAGGTTTCTGAGAAATGGTTTGTGATGAGCGCATTCATCTCATAGGGTTAAACCCTTCTTTTGATTCAGCAATGTGGAATCAATTTTTTTTTTGGAATCTGAAAAGGGATATTGGTGGTGCATTTAGACCTATGGTGAAAAATGAAATATGCTCAGATAAACACTAGAAAGAAACTTTCCAAGAAACTGCTTTGTGATGTGTGAAAGTTTCCTTCTGGTTTTTATCAGAGGGTATTTCTTTTTCAGCATATTCTTGAGAGCGTTACCAAATGTCCTTCCTCAGGTTACACAAAAACAGTGATTTCAAACTGTTCAAACAAAAGAATGATTTAACTCTATGAGATGAATATACACATCACAAAGCAGTTGTTCCAAAAGCTTCTCTCCAGTTTTCATCGGAAGACGTTTAGTTTCTCACCACAAGCCTCCAGGCACCACTAAATATCCCTTCACAGATTCCTCCAAGACAGAGTTTCCAAACTGGGCAACGTAGTGTAACCTTAACTCTCTGAAATGAACGCACACGTCAGAGAGCAGTTTCTTGGAACGATTCATTCTGGGTTTTATTACAGAATATTTCACTTTTTGCCGCAGTCTTCAATGCACTGCAAAGTATCACTTTTTCAGTTTTACAGGAAAAGTGTCCAAACACTGTTTTATGAGAAAAGACGTATAACTCCCTGAGTGGAATGCACACATCACAAAGCAGTTTCTCAGAAAGTTTCTCTCCAGTTTTTATCAAAGATATCTACTATTTCACAACAGGCCTGAATGTGCTCCTGAATGTCCTTTGATGAATCCGTCCATGATGCAGTTTCAAAACTGAGTAATAGAAAGAAAATTTTATCTATGTGAGATGAATAGACTTATCTATCACAAAGCAGATTCACAGAAAGCTTCTTTCCAGTTTTTGTCTTACAATATTTCCTTCTTCACCATAGCTGTCCATATACTCCTGAATGTCCCCTGGTAGCTTTTTCTCTAAACGGGAATCCTCAATCCTCTATGAGAAAGAAAGTATAACTCTGTGAGTGGAATGCACACGTCACAAAGCAGCTCCTCAGAAATCTCTTCAATATCTATCTGAAGATATTTTGTTTTCACGGTAAGCCTCAAAGCGCTCCCGAGTATCCCTTAGCTGAATAACCTAATAGAGTGTTAGAATATTGCACTTAATATCCCTTCATAGATTCCTCAAGGACAGAGTTTCCAAACTGGGCAGCATAGTGTAAGCTTTAACACTCTGAAATGAATTCACAGGCCAGAGAGCAGTTTGTTGGAATGCTTCTTTCTGGGTTTTATTTCAGGATATTTCACTTTTTGCCATAGTCTTCAATGCGCTGCAAAAATATTTCTTTTTCAGTTTTAGAGGAACAGTGTTCAAACACTGCGTTATTAGTAAAGAGGTATAACTCTGTGACTGGAATACACACATCTCAAAACATTTTCTCAGAACGCTTCTCTTCTGTTTTTATCTGAAGATATTTCCTATTTCCCCACAGTCCAGAATGTGCTCTCGAATGTCCCTTTGTGAATCTGTCCATGACGCAATTTCAAAACTGTGTAATAAAAAGAAAGCTTTACCTATCTGAGATGAATAGACATGTCTTTCACAAAACAGTTTCACAGAAAGCCTCTTTCTAGTTTTTGTCTGAGGATACTTCCTTTTTCACCACAGCCATCCACATACTCCCGAATGTCCCCTGGTAGGATTTTCTCCAAACGGGATTCCCCAATCCTCTATGAGAAAAAAAGTATAACATTGTGAGTGGAATGCACACGTCACAAAGCAGCTCCTCAGAAATCTGCTCTCCGATATCTATCTGAAGATATTTCCACTTTCACCATAAGACTCAAAGCTCTCCCAAGTATCCCTTAGCTGACTATCCTAAAAGAGTGTTGGAATACCTTTCAATGAAAACAGAAGCTTCATTGTGTGAGTGGGCTTCTGGTGACCTAGAGCAGTTTCACAGAATGTTTCCTTCTGGTTTTTATCGGAGGGTATTTCTTTCTCAGTATATTCTTAAGAGCGTTCCCAAATGTCATTCCTCAGGTTCCACAGAAACAGTGATTTCAAACTTCTCAATCCAAAGAATGATTTAACTCTATGAAATGAATACACAGATCACAAAGTAGTTGCTCTTAAAGCTTCTCTCCACCTTTCATCGGAAGATGTTTCCTTTCTCACCACAAGCCCTTGGGCTCCACTTAATATCCCTTCACAGATTTCTCAAACACAGAGTTTCCAAACTGGGCAATGTAGTGTAAATTTTAATTCTCTGAAATGAATGCACACGTCAGAGGTCAGTTTATTGGAATGTTTCATTCTAGGTTTTATTTCAGGGTATTTCACTTTTTGCCATAGTCTTCAATGCGCTGCATAATGTCACTTTTTCAGTTTTACAGGAACAGTGTTCAAACACTCCTTATAAGAAAAGAGGTATAACTCCTTGAGTGGAAAGCACACATCACAAGGCAGTTTCTCAGAAAGCTTCTCTCCAGTTTTTATCTGGAGATATCTTCTTTTTCACTGTACGCATGAATGTGCTCCCATATGTCCCTTCGCAAATCTGTCCATGACGCAGTTTCAACACTGTGTAACAGAAAGAAAGTTTTATCTATGTGAGATTAATAGACATATCTATCCCAAAGCAGTTTCACAGAAATCTTCTTTCCAGTTTTTGTCTGAGGATATATTCTTTTTCACCATAGCCGTCCATAGACTGCCGAATGTCTCCTGATAAATTTTTCTCCAAACGAGATTCCCCAATCCTCTATGAGAAGAAAAGTAGAACTCTGTGAGTGGAATGCACACGTCACAAAGAAGCTCCTCAGAAATCTGCTCTCCAGTATCTATCTGAAGATATTTCCCTTTTCACCGTAAACCTCAAAGTGCTCCCGAGTATCCCTTAAGTGACTAACCCAAAACAGTGTTAGGATACTGCTCAATGAATACAGAAGCTTAAGTGTGTGAGTGGACTTCCCATGACCTAGAAGAACAGTTTCACCAAAAGTTTCCTTCTGGTTTTTAACGGAGGATATTTCTTTTTCTGCATATTCTTAAGCTTGTTCCTTAATGTCATTTCTCAGGTTCCACAGAAAGAGTGATTTCAAGGTGCTCAATCCAAAGAATGATTAAGCTCTATGAGATGAATACACACATCACAAAGCAGTTGCTATGAAAGTTTCTCTCCAGTTGTCATCGGAAGACGTTTCCTTTCTCACCACAAGCCTCCAGGCACCACTTAATATCCCTTCACAGATCCTTCAAAGACAGATTTTCCAAACTGGCCAATGCATTGTAAGCTTTAACTCTCTGAAGTGAATGTACACGTCAGAGAGCAGTTTACTGGAACACGTCTTTCTGGGTTTTATTTCCGGATATTTCACTTTTCACCATAGTCTTCAATTGCACTTCAAAGTATCACTTTTTCAGTTTTACAGGAACAGTGTTCAAACACTGCCTTATGAGTAAAGAAGTATAACACCCTGAGTAGAATGCACACATTGCAAAGCAGTTTCTCAGAATGTTTTTCTCCAGTTTATATCTGAACATATTTCCTATTTCCCCACAGGCCTGAATGTGCTCAGGATTGTCCCTTCGTGAATCCATCCATGATGCACTTTCCAAACTGCGTAATAGAAAGAAAGCTTTGTCTATGTGAGGTGAATAGACATATCTATCCCAAACTGGTTTCACGGAAAGCTTCTTTCCAGTTTTTGTCTGAGGATATTTTCTTTTTACCATTGCCATCCGTATACTCATGAATGTCCCCTGGTAGCTTTTTCTCCAGATGGGATTCTCCAATCCTCTATGAGAAGAAAAGTATGACTCTGTGAGTGGACTACACATATCACAAAGCAGCTCCTCGAAAGTCTTCTGTCCAGTATCTATCTGATGATATTTCCGTTTTCACCATATGCCTCAAAGCACAAGTGACTATCCCATAGCTGACTAACCTAAAACAGTGCTAGGATACTGCTCAATGAAAACAGAAGCTTAACTGTGCCAGTGGACTTCCCGTGACCTAGAGAAGTTTCCCAGAAAGTTTCCTTCTGGTTTCTATTGAATGCTATTTTTTTCAGCATATTTTTAACAGTGTTCCCAAATGTCCTTTCTCAGGTTCAACAGAAAAAGTGATTTCAAACTGCTCAATCCAAAGAAACATTTAACTCTATGAGATGAATGCACACATCACAAAGCGGTTGTTCCAAAAGCTTCTCTCCAGTTGTCATCGGAAGACATTTCCTTTCTCACCATTAGCCTCCATGCGCCACTTAATATCCCTTCCCAGATTCCTCAAAGACGGAGTTTTCAAACTGGTCATCGTAGCATAAGTTTTAACTCTCTGAAATGAATGCACACGTCAGAGAGCAGTTTCTTGGAATGCTTCTTTCTGGGTTTTATTTCAGGATATTTCACTTTTCACCATAGTCTTCAATGTGCTGCAAAATATCACTTCTTCAGATTTACAGGAACAGTGTTCACACACTGCCTTATGAGAAAGGGGTATAACTTCCTGACTCGACTGCACACATCACAAAGCAGTTTCTCAGAATGCTTCTCTCCAGTTTTTATCTGAAGATATCTCCTATTTCCCCTCAGGCCTGAATGTGGTCCCGAAAGTCCCTTCGCAAATCCATCCATGACGCAGTTTCAAAACTGCATAACAGAAAGAAAGTTATATCTATGTGAGATATATAGACATAACTACCACCAAGCAGTTTCACAGAAAACTTCTTTCCAGTTTTTGTCTGACGATATTTCCTTTTTCAACATAGCTGTCCATATACATCCGAATGTCCCCTGGTAGCTTTTTCTCCAAACGGGATTCCTGAATCCTCTACGAGAAGAAAAGTATAACTCTGTGAGTGGAATGCACACATCAGAAAGCAACTCTTCGGAAATATACTCTCCAGTATCTATCTGAAGATATTTCTGCTTTCACCATAAGCCTCAAGGCGCTCCCCAGAAACCCTTAGCTGACTAAACTAAAACAGTGTTAGAATACTGCTCAATGAAAACAGAAGCTTAACTGTACTAGTGGAATTCATGTGACCTAGGGTAGATCACAGAAAGTTTCCTTCTAGTATTTTTTGGAGGGTATTTCTTTTTCAGCATATTCTTAAGAGCGTTCCCAAAGGTCCTTTCTCAGGTTCCTCACAGTGATTCCAAACTGCTCAATCCAAAGAAGGACTTAACTCTATGAGATGAATACAAACGTCACAAAGCGGTTGCTCTGAAAGCTTCTCTCCAGTTTTCATTGGAAGACGTTTCCTTTCTCACCACAAGCCTCTGGGCACCACATCATATTCCTTTCCAGATTCCTCAAAGACAGAGTTTCCAAAGTGTTCAACATATTGTAACCTTTAACTCTCTGAAATGAATGCACACGTCAGAGAGCAGTTTCTTGGAATGCTTCTCTTTCGGTTTTATTTCAGGATATTTCACTTTTCACCATAGTCTTCAATGCACTGCAAAATTTCACTATTTCTGTTTTACAGGAACAGTGTTCAAACACTGCCTTATGAGAAAAGAGGTATAACTACCCAAGTGGAATGAACACATCACCAACCAGTTTTTCAGAAAACTTCTCTCCAGTATTTATCTGAAGATATTTCCTATTTTCCCACAGTCCTGAATGTGCTCCCGATCGTCCCTTTGCGAATCCGTCCTTGATGCAGTTTCAAAACTGCGTAATAGAAAGAAAGTTTTATCTATGTGAGATGAGTAGACATATCTATTCCAAAGTAGTTTCACAGAAAGCTTCTCTCCAGTCTTTGTCTGAGTATATTTCCTTTTTCACCATAGCCATCCATATGCTACGGAATGTCCCCTGGCAACTGTTTCTCCAAATGGGATTCCCAATCCTCTATGAGAAGAAAAGTAAAACTCTGTGAGTGGAATACACATGTCACAAAGCAGCTCCTCAGAAATCATCTTTCCAGTATCTATCTGAAGATACTTCCATTTTCTCTGTAAGCCTCAAAGTGCTACTGAGTATCCCTTAGCTGTAAATCTAAAACAGTGTTAGAATACTCCTCAATGAAAACAGAAGCTTAAATGTGCGAGTGGACTTCACGTGACCTACAGCAGTTTCACAGAAAGTCTCCTTCTGGTTTTTATTGGAGGGTTTTCTTTTTTCAGCATATTCTTAAGAGCATTCCCAAATGTCCTTTCTCAGGTTCCACAGAAACAAAGATTTCAAACTGCTCAATCCAAAGAATGATTTAAATCTATGAGGTTAATATACACATCAAAAAGCAGATGCTCCAAAAGCTTCTCTCCAATGTTCATCGGAACACGTTTCCTTTCTCACCAGAAGCCTCTGGGGGCCACTTAGTATCCCTTCACAGATTCCTCAGAGACAGAGTTTCCAAACTGGGCAACGTAGTGTAAGCTTTACCTCTCTGAAATGTATGCACACTTCAGAGAGCAGTTTCTTGGAATGCTTCCTTGTGGGTTTTATTTCAGGATATTTCACTTTTCGACATAGTCTTCTAAGCACTGCAAAATATCAATTTTTCAGTATTATAGGAACATTGTTGAAACACTGACTTATGAGAAAAGAGGTGTAACTCCCTGAGTGAAATGTACACATCACAAAGCAGTTTTTCAGAAAGCTTCTCTCCCGTTTTTATCTGGAGACATGTCCTATTTCCCCACAGGCCAGAATGTGTGCCCGAATGTCCCTTTGTGAATCCGTCTATGACGCAGTTTCAAAACTGCATAATAAAGAAAGTTTTATCTTTGTGAGATGAATAGACATATCTATCCCAAAGCAGTTTCACAGAAAGCTTCCTTCCAGTTTTTCTCTGATGAAATTTCCCTTTTCACCATAGCCATCCATATTCTCAAGAATGTCCACTGGTCACTTTTTCTCCAAACGGGATTCCCCAATCCTCGATGAGAAGAAAAGTGTAAGTCTGTGAGTGGAATGTGCATGTCACAAAGCAGCTCCTCGGAAATCTTCTCTCCAGTTTTAATATGAAGATATTTCCTTTTTCACCATAAGCCTCAAAGCACTCCCAAGTATCCCTTAGTTGACTAACCTAAATAGTGTTAGAATACTGCTCAATGAAAACAGAAACTAACTGTGTGAGTGGACTTCACGTGATCTAGAGCAGTTTCACAGAAAGTTTCCTTCTGGTTTTTATCGGAGGGTATTTCCTTTTCAGCATATTCTTAAGAGCATTACCAAATATAATTTTTCAGGTTCCACAGAAACTGATTTCAAACTGTTCAATCCAAAGAATGATTTAACTCTATGGGATGAATACACACATCACAAAGCAGTTACTCCTAAAGCTTCTCTCCTGTTTTTATTGGAAGACGTTTCCTTTCTCACCACAAGCCTCTGGGAGTCACTTAATATCCCTTCACAGATTCCTCAAAGACAGAGTTTCCAAACTTGGCAACGTAGTGTAAGCTTTAACTCTCTGAAATGAGTGCACATGTTAGAGCGCAGTTTTTTGGAACGCTTCTTTCTGGGTTTTATTTCAAGATAGTTCACTTTTCGCCATAGTCTTCGATGTGCTGTAAAATATCACTTTTTCAGTTTTACAGGAACAGTGTTCAAACACTGCCTTATGAGAAAAGAAGTGTAACTCCCTGAGTGGAATGCACATACCACAATCATTTTCTCAGAAAGCTTCTCTCCAGTTTTTATCTGAAGATATCTCCTTTTCCACCATACCCCTGAATGTGCTCCCAAATATCCCTTCGCGAATCCATTCATGACGCAGTTTCAAAACTGGGTAATTGAAAGAAAGTTTTATCTATGTGAGATGAATAGACATATCTATCCCAAAACTGTTTCACTGAAAGCTTCTTTCCAGTTTTTCTCTAAGGAGATTTCTTTTTTCACCGTAGCCTTCCAGATAATCCTGAATGTCTCCTGGTAACCTTTTCTCCAAATGGGATTCCCAATTCACTGTGAGAGGAAAAGTATAACTCTGTGAGTGGAATGCACACGTCACAAAGAAGCTCCTCAGAAATATTCTCTCTTGTATCTATCTGAAGTTGTTTCCATTTTCACCATACGCCTCAAAGCGCTGTCGACTATCCCTTACCTGACTGACCTAAAACAGTGTTACAATACTGCTCAATGAAAACAGAAGCTTAACTGTGTGAGTGGAATTCACATGACCTAGAGCAGTTTCACAGAAAATTTCCTTCTGGTTTTCATCGGAGGGTATTTGGTTTTCAGCATATTCTTAAGAGTGTTCCCAAATGTTCTTTCTCAGGTTCCACAGAAACATTGATTTCAAACTGCTCAAACCAAAGAATGATTTAACTCTATGAGATGGGTACATGCATCACAAAGCAGTTACTCCGAAAACTTCTCTCCAATTTTCATCAGAAGACGTTTCCTTTCTCACCACAAGCCTCTGGGTGTCACTTAATAGTCCTTCACAGATTCCTCAAAGACAGAGTTTCCAAACTGTGCAACGTATTGTAAGCTTTAATTTCCTTAAATGAATGCACACGTCAGAGAGCAGTTTCTTGGAACACTTCCTTCTGGGTTTTATTTCAGGATATTTCACTTTTCATCAGAGTCTTCAATGCGCTGCAAAATATCCCTTCTTCAGTTTTACAGGAACAGTGTTCACACACTGCCTTACGAGAAAAGAGGTATAACTCCCTGAGTGGAATGAACACATCACAAAGCAGTTACTTAGAAAAATTCTCTCCAGTATTTATCTGAAGATATTTCCTAATTCCCCACAGGCCTGAATGTGCTCCTGATGTCCCTTCACGAATCTATTCATGACCCAGTTTCAAAACTGCATAATAGAAAGGAAGTTTTATCTATGTGAGATGAATTGACAGCTCTATCACAAAGCAGTTTCACAGAAAGCTTCTTTCCATTTTTTGTCTAAGAATATTTTCTTTATCATAATAGCCGTCTATGTCCCTTGGTAGCTTTTTCTCCAAACTGGATTCCACAACCCTCTATGAGAAGAAAAGTATAACTCTGTGAGTGGAATGTACACGTCACAAAGCAGTTATTTGGAAATCTTCTCTCCAGTATCTATCTGAAGATAGTTCCATTTTCACCGTAAGCCCCAAAGCACTCCCGAGTATCCCTTAGCTGTCTAACCTAAAACAGTGTTGGAATACTGCTCAATGAAAACAGAAGCTTAACTGTCCGAGTGGAATTCACGTGACTTAGAGCAGTTTCACAGAAAGTTTCCTTCTGGTTTTGTCCAAAGGTATTTCTTTTTCAGCACATTCTTAAGAGTGTTCAAAAATGTACTGTCTTAGGTTCCACAGAAGCAGTGATTTCAAAATGCTCAATCAAAAGAATGATTTAACTCTATGAGATAAATACACACATCACAAAGCAGTTGCTCTGAAAGCTTCTCTCCAGTTCTCATCGGAAGACGT
This sequence comes from Papio anubis, assembly GCF_008728515.1. Lineage (NCBI taxonomy): Eukaryota > Metazoa > Chordata > Mammalia > Primates > Cercopithecidae > Papio > Papio anubis. Next base: position 85,224 of record NW_022166420.1, on the reverse strand, counting down.
TTCCTATCTCACCACAAGCCTCCGGGTGTCACTTAATAGCCCTTCACTGATTCCTCAAAGACAGTGTTTCCAAATTGGGCAAAGCAATGTAAGCTTCAACTTTCTGAAATGAATGCACATATCAGAGAGTAGTTTCTTGGAAGGCTTCTTTCTGGGTTTTATTTCAGGATATTTCACTTTTTGCCATAGTCTTCAGTGTGCTGCAAAATTTCAATTTTTCACTTTTACAGGAACAGTGTACAAGAACTGCCTTATGAGAAAAGTGGTATAACTCCCTGTGTGGAATGCAAACATCAGAAACCAGATTCTCAGAAAGCTTATCTCCAGTTTTTATCTGGAGTTATCTCCTCTTTCACCATACATCTGAATGTGTCCCTGAATGTTCCTTCGTGAATTCGTCCATGACCCAGTTTTGAAACTGCATAATAGAAACAAAGTTTTATCTATGTGACATGAATAAACGTATCTACACAAAGCAGTTTCACAGAAAGCTTCTTTCCAATTTTTGTCTAAGGATACTTCCTTTTTCACCATAGCCATCCATATTCTCCCGAATATCCCCTGGTAGCTTTTTCTCCAAACGGGATTCCACAATCCTCTAAAAGAAGAAAGGCATAAATCTGTGAGTGGAATGCACACGTCACAAAGCAGCTCCTCGGAAATCTTATCTCCAGTATCTATCTGAAGATATTTCCATTTTCACCGTAAGCCTCAAAGCGATCCTGATTATCACTTCGCAGACAGTGATAAACAGTGTTAGAATACTGCTCAATGAAAACAGAAGCTTAACTGTGCGATGCACCTCATGTGACCTAGAGCCGTTTCATAGAAAGTTTCCTTCTGGTTTTTATCAGAGGGTATTTTTTTAAGCATATTCTTAAAAACGTTCCCAAATATCCTTTCTCAGGTTCCACAAAAAAGTGATTTCAAACTGCTCAATCGAAAGAATGATTTAGTTCCATGAGATGAATACACACATCACAAAGCAGTTGCTTTGAAAGCTTCTGTGCAATTATAATCGGAAGACGTTTCCTTTCTCACCACAAACCTTCAGGCGCCATTTAATATGCCTTCACAGATTCCTCAAAGACAGAGTTTCCAAACTGGGCAACATAGTGTAAGCTTTAACCCTCTGAAATGAATGCACACGTCAGAGGGCAGTTTCTTGGAACGTTTCTTTCTGGGTTTATTTCAGGATATTTCACTTTTTGGTATAGTCTTCAATGCGCTGCAAAATATCACTTTTCAAGTTTTACAGGAACAGTGTTCAAACACTGCCTTATGAGAAAAGAGGTAAAACTCCCTGAGAGGAATGCACACATCACAAAGCAGTTTCTCAGAAAGCTTCTCTCCAGTTTTTATCTGAAGATATCTCTTATTCTCCCACAGGCTGGCATATTCTCCCGAATGTCCCTTCGCAAATCCATCTATGAGGCAGTTTGAAAACTGCGTAATAGAAAGAAAGATTTATCTATGTGAGATGAATAGATATATCTATCACAAATCAATTTCACCAAAAGCTTCTTTTCAGTTTTTGTCTGAGAATATTTCCTTTTTCACCGTAGCCGTCCATATATTCGCGAATGTCCCCTGTTACCTTTTTCTCCAAACGGGTTTCCCGAATCCTCTATGAGATGAAAAGTATAACTCTGTGAGTGGAATGCACACTTCACAAAGCAGCTTCTCAGAAATCTTCTCTCCAATATTTATCTGAAGATATTTCCGTTTTCACCGTAAGCCTCAAAGTGCTCATGAGTATCCCTTAGCTGACTAACCTAAAACAGTGCTAGAATACTGCTCAATGATAACAGAAGCTTAACCCTGCGAGTGGAATTCACAGGACCTAGAGCAGTTTCACAGAAAGTTTCCTTCTGGTTTTTATTGGAAAGTATTTTTTTTCAGCATATTCTTAATACCGTTCCCAAATGTCCTTTCTCAGGTTCCACAAAATAGGGAATTCAAACTGCTGAAACCAAAGAATGATATAACTCTATGAGATGAATACACACATCACAAAGCCGTTACTCCAACAGCTTCTCTCCAGTTTTTGTTGGAAGACGTTTTCTTTCTCACCACAAGCCTCCAGTGGCCACTTAATATCCCTTCACAGATTCCTTAAAGAGAGAGTTTAAAAACTGGACAACGTAGTGTAAGCTTTAACTCTCTGAAATGAATGCACACGTTAGAGAGCAGTTTTTTGGAATGCTTCTTTCTGTGTTTTATTTCGGGATATTTCACTTTTCGTCATAGTCTTCAATGTGGTGCAAAATATCACTTTTTAGTTTTACAGGAACAGTGTTCAAACACTGCCTTAAGAGAAAAGAGGTATACCTCACTGAGTGGAATGCACACATCACAAAGCAGTTTCTCAGAAAGCTTCTCTCCAGTTTTTATATTAAGATACTTCCTATTTCCTCACAGTCCTGAAAGTGCTCTCGAGTGACCCTTCGCAAATCCGTCCGTGACGCAGTTTCAAAACTGCATAATAGTAAGAAAATTTTGTCTATGTGAGATGAATAGACTTATCTATCCCAAAGCAGTTTCATAGAAAGCTTCTTTCCAGTTTTTGTCTGAGGATATTTCCTTTTTCTTCATAGCCGTCCATATACTCCCGAATGTACCCTGGTAGCTTTTTCTCCAGACGGGATTCCTCAATCCTCTATGAGAAGAAAAGTATAAATCTGTGAGTGTAATGCACACTTCACAAAGCAGCTCCTCGGAAATCTCCTCTCCAGTATCTATCTGAAGATATTTCCACTTTCACTGTAAGCCTCAAAGCGCTCCCAAGTATCCCTATGCTGACCGACATAAAACAGTGTTAGAACACTGCTCAATTAAAATAGAAGCTTAACTGAGTGAGTAGACTTCACGTGACCTAGACCAGTTTCATAGAAAGTTTCCTTTTTTTAAATCAGAGGGTATTCCTTTTTCAGCATATTCTTAAGAGCATCACAAAGCAGTTGCTCCGAAAGCTTCTCACCAGTTTTCATTGGAAGAAGTTTCCTTTCTCACCACAAGCTTCCGGGTGCCACTTAATATCCCTTCACAGATTCCTCAAAGACAGAGTTTTAAAACTGCCCAATGCATTCTAAGCTTTAACTCTCTGAAATGAATGTACACGTCAGAGGGCAGTTTATTGGAATGCTTCTTTCTGAGTTTTATTTCAGGATATTTCACTTTTCGCCTAAGTCTACAATGCGTTACAAAATATCACTTTTTCAGTTTTACAGGAACAGTTTTCAAACACTGTCTTATGATAAAAGAGGAACAGCAACCTGAATGGAATGCACACATCACAAAACAGTTTCTCAGAAAGCTTCTCTCCAGTTTTTATCTGAAGATATCTCCTTTTTCAACGTACGCCTGAATATGCTCCCGAATGTTCCTTCCCGAATCCGTCCATGACGCAGTTTCAAAACTGCATAATAGAAAGACAGTTTTATCTATGTGAGATGAATAGATGTATCCGAAACAAAGTAGTTTCACAGAAAACTTCCTTCCAGTTTTTGTCTGAGGATATTTCCTTTCTCACCATAGCCGTCCATATACTCCCGAATGTCACCTAGTAGCTTTTTCTCCAAACGGGATTAACCAATCCTCTATTGGAAGAAAATTATAACTCTGTGAGTGGAATACACACGTCAACAGCAGGTCCTCAGATATCTTCTCTCCAGTTTCTATCTGAAGATATTCCCGTTTTCACCATAAGCATCAAAGTGCTCCTGATTATCCCTTAGCTGACTAACCTAAAACAGTATTAGAATACTGCTCAATGAAAACAGAAGCTTAGCTGTGCGACTGGACTTCACGTGACCTAGAGCAGTTTCACAGAAAGTTTGCTTCTGGGTTTTATAGGAGGGTATTTCTTTTTCAGCACATTCTTAAGAGTGTTCTGAAATGTCCTTTCTCAGCTTCCACAGAAATAGTGATTTCAAACTGCTCAATCCAAAGAATGATTTAACTATATGAGATGAATACACACATCACAAAGCAGTTGCTCTGAAAATTTCTCTCCAGTTTTCTTCGGAAGACGTTACCTTTCTCACCACAAGCCTCTGGGCTCCACTTAATATCCCTCACAGATTTCTCAAAGATGGAGGTTTCAAACTGGTCATCGTAGCGTAAGCTTAACTCTCTGAAATGAATGCACACATCACAGAGCAGTTTCTTGGAACGCTTCTTTCTGAGTTTTACTTCAGGATATTTCACTTTTCGCCCTAGTCTTCAAAGCATTGCAAAGTGTCACTTTTTCAGTTTTACAGGAACAATGTTCAACCACTGCCTTATGAGAAAAGTGGTATAACTCCCTGATTGTAATTCACACATCACAAAGCAATTTCTCAGAAAGCTTCTCTCCAGTTTTTATCTGAAGATATCTACTATCTCCCCACATGCCTGAATGTGCTCTGAATGTCCCTTCATGAATCCGTCCATGACACTGTTTCAAAATTGCGTAATAGAAAGTTTTATCTATGTGAGATGAATGGACATATCTATCACAAAGCAGTTTCACAGAAAGCTTCTTTCCAGTGTTTGTGTGAGGATACTTCCTTTCTCACCATAGCCATCCATATACTCCCGAAAGTCCCCTGGTAGCTTTTCCTCCAAATGGCATTCCCCAATCCTCTGTGAGAAGAAAAGTATAACTCTGTGAGTGGAATGCACATGTCACAAAGCAGCTCCTCGGAATTCTGCTCTCCAGTATCCATCTAAAGATATTTCCGTTTGCACCATAAGCCTCAAAGCACTCCCTAGTACTTGTTAGCTGACTAACCTAAAACAATGTTGAAATACTGCTCAATGAAATCAGAAGCTTAACTGTGCGAGTGGAATTCATATGACCTAGAGAAGTTTCACAGAAAGTTTCCTTCTGGTTTTTATCGGAGGGTATTTGTTTTTCAGCATATTCTTAAGAGCATTTCCAAAAGTGATTTCTCAGGTTTCACAGAAACAAGGATTTCAAACTGCTCTATTCAAGAATGATTTAACTCTATGAGATGAATACACACATCACAAGGCAGTTGCTCTGAAAGCTTCTCACCAGTTTTCATCGGAAGACGTTTCCTTTCTCACCTCAAGCCTCCAGGCACCTCTTAATATCCCTTCACAGATTCCTCAAAGAAAGAGTTTCCAAATTGGGCAACGTAGTGTAAGCTTTAACTCTCTGAAATGAATGCACACGTCAGAGAGCAGTTTCTTGGAATGCTTCTTTCAGCATTTTATTTCAGGATATATCACTTTTCGCCATAGTCTTCAATGCGCTGCAAAATTTCACTTTTTCACTTTTACAGGAACAGTGTTCAAACACTGCCTTATTAGAAAAGAGATATAACTCCCCGAGTGGAATGCACACATCACAAACCAGTTTTTCAGAAAGCTACTCTTCAGTTTTTATGTGAAGATATTTGCTATTTCCCCACAGGCCAGAATGTCGCTGTGCGAATCCTTCCATGATGCAGTTTCAAAACTGCATAATAGAAAGAAAGTTTTATCTATGTGAGACGAATAAACATATCCATCACAAAGGAGTTTCACAGAAAGCTTCTTTCCAGTTTTTGTCTTAGGATATTTCCTTTTTTCACCATAGCAGACCATATAATCCTGAATGTCTCCTGGTAGCTTTTTCTCCCAATGGGCTTCCACAATCCCCTATGAGAGGAAAAGTATAACTCTGTGAAGGGAATGCACACGTCACAAAGCAGCTGCTCAGAAATCTTCTCTCCAGTATCTATTTGAAGATATTTCCGTTTTCACCAAAAGCCTCAAAGTGCTCCGTAGTATCCCTTAGCTGACTAACCTAAAACAGTGTTAGACCACTGCTCAATGAAAAGAGAATCTTATGTGTGCGAATGGAATTCACGTGACCTAGAGCAGTTTCACAGAGTGTTTCCTTTTGGTTTTTATGGAAGGGTATTTCTTTTTCAGCATATTCTTAAAAGTGTTCCTAAATGTCCTTTCTCAGGTTCCACAGAAACAGTGATTTCAAAATGCTTAATGCAAAGAATGATTTAACTCTATGAGATGAATACACACATCACACAGCAGTTGACCCGAAAGCTTCTCTCAATTTTCATCGGAAGACGGCTCCTTTCTCACCACAAGCCTCTGGGCGCCACTTAATATCCCTTCACATATTCTTCAAAGACAGAGTTTCCAAACTGGGCGACGTAGTGTAAGCTTTAACTCTCTGAAATGAATGCACAAGTTAGAGAGCAGTTTCTTTCAACGTTTCTTTCAAGGTTTCATTTCCAAATATTTCATTATTCACCACAGTCTTCATTGTGCTGCAAAATATCACATTTTCAGTTTTACAGGAACAGTGTTCACACACTGCCTAAGGCGAAAAGAGATAAAACTCCCTGAGAGGAATGCAAACATCACAAAGCAGTTTCTCAGAAAACATTTCTCCAGTTTTTATCTGAATTATTTCCTTTTTCCCCCACAGGCCCCAATGTGCTCCCGTAGGTCCCTTCGTGAATCCGTCCATGACGCAGTTTCAAAACTGCATAACAGAAAGAAAGTTTTATCTATGTGAGGTGAATAGACATATCTCCCACAAAGCAGTTTCACTGAAAGCTTCTTTCCAGTTTTTGTCTGAGGATATTTCCTTTTTCACCATAGCAGTCCATATACTCCTGAATGTCTCCTGGTAGCTTTTTCTCCAAACGGGTTTCCACAATACCCTATGAGAGGAAAAGTATAACTCTGTGAGGGGAATGCACACGTCACAAAGCTGCTCCTCGGAAATCTTCTCTCCAGTATCTATCTGAAGATATTTCCGTTTTCACTGTAAGCCTCAAAGGACTCCGGAGTATCCCTTAGGTGTCTAACCTAAAACAGTGTTAGAACACTGCTCAATGAAAACAGAAGCTTACATGTGCGAGTGGAATTCACGTGACCTAGAGCAGTTTCACAGAATGTTTCCTTTTGGTTTTTATCAGAGGGTATTTCTTTCTCAGCATATTCTTAAAAACGTTCCCAAATGTCCTTTCTCAGCTTCCACAGAAATGGTGATTTCAAAATGCTTTATCCGAAGAATGATTTAACTCTATGAGATGAATACAAACATCACAAAGCAGTTGCTCCGAAAGCTTCTCTCCAGTTTTCATTGGAAGACGTTTTCTTTCTCTCCACAAGCCTCTGGGCGTCACTTAATACCCCTTCACAGATTCCGCAAAGACAGAGTTTCCAAACTGGACAACATAGTGTAAGCTTTAACTCTCTGAAGTGAATGCTCACGTCAGAGAGCAATTTCTTGGAACGCTTCTCTCTGGGTTTTATTTCAGGATATTTCACTTTTTGCCGTAGTCTTCAATGTGCAACAAAACATCACTTTATCAGTTTTACAGGAACAGTGTTCAAAAACTACCTTATGAGAAAAGAGGTATAACTCCCTGAGTGGAATGCACACATCCCAAAGCAGTTTCTCAGAAAACTTCTCTCCAGTTTTTATCTGAAGATATTTTCAATTTCCCCACATTCCTGAATGTGCTCCAAATGTCCCTTCTCCAATCCGTCCATGACAGTTTCAAAACTGCGTAATAGAAAGAAAATTTTATCTAAGTGGGATGAATTGACATATCTATCACAAAGCAGTTTCCCAGAAAGCTTCTTTCCAGTTTTTGTCTGATGATATTTCCTTTCCTCATCACAGTCGTCCGTGTACTCCCGAATGTCCCATGGTAGCTTTTTCTCCAAATGGGATTTCCCAATCCTTTATGAGAGGAAAAATATAACTCTGTGTGTGGAATGCACATGTCACAAAGTAGTTCCTTGGAAATCTTCTCTCCAGTATCTATCTGAGGATATTTCTGTTTTCTTCGTAAACCTCAAAGTGCTAACGAGTATCCTTAAGCTGACTAACCTAAAACAGTGTTAGAATACTGCTCAATGAAAGCAGAAGCTTAATTGTGCGAGTGGAATTCACGTGATCTAGAGCAGTTTCACAGAAAGTTTCCTTCTGGTTTTTATCGGAGGGTGTTTCTTTTTCAGCATATTATTAGTAGCATTTCTAAATGTTCTTTCTCAGGTCCCACAGAAACAGTGATTTCTAACTGTTCAATCCAAAGAAATATTTAACTCTATAAGATGAATACACACATCAAAAGCAGTTTTTCTGTAAGCTTCCCTCCAGTTTTCATTGGAAGACTTTCCTTTCTCACCACAAGCCTTCAGGAGCCTCTTAATATCCCTTCACAGATTCTTCAAAGGCGGAGTTTTCTAACTGGTCAACATAGCCTAAGCTTTAACTCTCTGACATGAATGCACACGTCAGAGAGCAGTTTCCTGACACACTTCTTTCTGAGTTTTACTTGACGGTATTTCACTTTACGCCATAGTGTTCAATGCACTGCAAAATATCACTCTTTCAATTTTAGAGGAACAGTGTTCAAACACTGCCTTATGAGATAGGAGGTATAACTCCCTGAGCGGAATGCACACATCACAAAGCAGTTTCTCAGAATGCTTCTCTCCAGTTTTTATCTGAAGATATCTCCATTTCCCCTCAGGCCTGAATGTGCTCCCAAAAGTCCCTTCGCGAATCTGTCCATGATGCAGTTTCAAAACTTTGCAACAGAAAGAATGTTTTATCTATGTGAGATGTATAGACATAACTATAACAAAGCAGTTTCACAGAAAGCTTTTTTCCAGTTTTTGTCTGATGGTATTTCTTTTTTCAACATAGCTATCCATATACACCCAAATGTCCCCTGGTGCTTTTTCTCCAATTGGGATTTCCCAAACCTCTATGAGAAGAAAAGCATAACTCTGTGTGTGGCATGCACACATCAGAAGAATCTCCTCGGAAATCTGTTCTCCTATTTCTATCTGAAGATATTACCTTTATCCCTGAAAGCCTCAAAGCACTCCCGAATACCACTTCTCGAATTAAACAAAAATAGTGCTAGAATATTACTCAATGAAAACAGAAGCTTAACTGTGCGAATGGAATTCATGTGACACAGAGCAGTTTCACAGAAAATTTCCTTCTGGTTTTTATCGACGGTATTTTTTTTCAGCTTGTTCTTTAGTGCGTTCCCAAAAGTCCTTTCTCAGGTTACAGAAAAACAGTGATTTCAAACTGCTCAATCCAAAGAATGATTTAAATCTATGGGATGGATACACACATAACAAAGGAGTTGCTCCGAAAGCTTCTGTCCAGTTTTTATTGGAAGACGTTTCCTTTCTCACCATAAGTCTCTGGCCGCCACTTAATATCCCTTCACAGATTCCTCAAAGACAGAGTTTTCAAACTTTTCAACGTAGTATAAGCTTTAACTCTCTGAAATGAATGCACACGTCAGAGCACAGTTTCTTGGAACACATCTTTCTGGGTTTTATTTCAGGATATTTCACTTTTCGCCATAGTCTTCAATGCTCTGCTAAATATCACTTTTTCAGTTTTACAGGAACAGTGTTCAAACACTGTCTTATGAGAAAAGAGTTAAAACTCTCTGAGAGGAATGCATACATCACAAAGTAGGTTCTCAGAAAGCTTCTCTCCAGTTTTTATCTGAAGATATCTCCTATTTCCCCACAGTCCTGAATGTGCTCCCGAATGTCCCTTCGCGAATCTGTCCATGATGCAGTTTCAAAACTGCGTAACAGAAAGAAAATTTTATCTATGTGAGATGAATAGACTTATCTATCCCAAAGCAGTTTTACAAAAAGCTTCTTTCCAGTTTTTGTCTGAGGATATTTCCATTTGCACAGTAGCCATCCATATACTCCTGAATGTCCGCTCGTAGCATTTTTTTCCACTGGGATTCCCCAATCCTCTATGAGAAGACTAGTATTACTCTGTGAGTGGAATGCACACGTCACAATGCAGCTCCTTGGGAATATTCTCTCCAGTATCTATCTGATGATATTTTCATTTTCACTGTAAGCCTCAAAGTGCTCCCGATAATCCCTTAGCTGACTATTCCAAAACAGTGTGAGGGTACTGCTCAATGAAAACAGAAGCTTAACTGTGTATGTAGACTTCACGTGACCTAGAGCAGTTTCACAGAAAATTTCCTTGTTTTTTATCGGAAGGTATTTCACTTTCAGCATATTCTTAAGAGCATTCCCAAATGTCCTTTCTCAGGTTCCACAGAAACAGTGAGTTCAAACTGCTCAAACCAAAGAATGATTTAACTCTAAGAGATGAATACATGCATCACAAAGCACTTGCTCCGAAAGCTTCTGTGCAGTTTTCATCGGAAGACGTTTTCTTTCTCACCACTAGCCTCCGGGCACCATTTGAAATCCCTTCACAGATTCCTCAAAGACAGAGTTTCCAAACTGGGCAATGTAGTGTAAACTTTAACTCTCTGAAGTGTATGCACACGTCAGAGAGCAGTTTCTTGTAGCACTTCTTTCTGAGTTTTATTTCAGGATATTTCACTTTTTGCCATAGTCTTCAATGCGCTGCAAACTATCATTTTTTCAGTTTACAGGAACAGTGTTCAAACCCTGCCATATGAGAAAAGAGGTATAACTCCCTGAGTGGAATGCACACATCATGAAGCAGTTTCTCAGAAAGCTTCTCTCCAGTTTTTATATGTAGATATTTTCTATTTCCTCACAGTCCTGAATGTCTTCCCGAATGTCCCTTCGAGAATTTGTCCATGACGGAGTTTGAAAATTGCTTAATAGAAAGAAAGTTTTATCTAGTGGGACGAATAGACATATCTATCCCAAATCAGTTTCACAGAAAGCTTCTTTCCAGTTTTTGTCTGAGGATATTCCCTTTTTCACCATAGCCATCCATATACTCCCGAATGTCCCCTGGTAGCTTTTCCTCCAAACAGGATTCCTCAATCCTCTATGAGAAGAAAGGTATAACTCTGTGAGTGGTATGCACATGTCAAACAGCAGCTCCTCGGAAATCTCCTCTCCAGTATCTATCTGAAGATATTTCCACTTTCACCGTAAGCCTCAAGGCAATCTCAAGTAACCCTTTGCTGACTAACTTAAAACAGCATTAGAATACTGCTCAATGAAATCAGAAGCTTAACTGTGTGAATGGACTTCACGTGACCTAGAGCAGTTTCACAGAAAGTTTCCTTCTGGTTTTCATCTGAGGGTATTACTTTTTCAGCATATTCTTAAGAGCATTCCCAAATATCTTTCTCAGGTTTCACAGAAACAGTGATTTCAAACTGCTCAATCCAAAGAATGATTTAATTCTGTGAGATGAATACACACATCACAAGGCAGTTGCTCTGAAAGCTTCTCACCAGTTTTCATCAGAAGACGTTTTCTTTCTCACCACAAGCCTCCCGGTGCCATTTAATAACACTTCACAGATTCCTCAAAGACAGAGTTTCCAAACTGGGAAATGTATTGTAAGCTTTAACTCTCTGAAATGAATGCACACGTCAGAGAGCAGTTTCTTGGAATACCTCTTTCTGGGTTTTATTTCAAGATATTTCACTTTTCGCCATAGTCTTCAATGCGCTGCAAAACATCACTTTTTCAGTTTTACGGGAACAGCGTTCAAGCGCTGTCTTATGAGAAAGACAGTATAACTCACTGAGTGGAATGCACACATCACAAAGCAGTATCTCAGAAAGCTTCTCTCCAGTTTTTATCCGTACATATTTCCTATTTCCCCACATTCCTGAATGTGCTCTGAATGTCCCTTCACGAATCCGTACATGATGCAGTTTCAAAACTTTGTAACAGAAAGAAAGTTTTATCTATGTGAGATGAAGGGACATATCTATCAGAAAGCACTTTAACAGAAAGCTTCTTTCCAATTTTTGTCTAAGGATACTTCCATTTTCACCATAGCCATCCATGTACTCCCGAATGTTCCCTGGTAGCATTTTCTCCAAACGGGATTTCCCAATCATCTAAGAGAAGAAAGGTATAAATCTGTGAGTGGAATGCACACATCACAAAGCAGCTCCTCGGAAATCTTCTCTCCAGCATCTATCTGAAGTTAATCCATTTTCACTGTAAGCCTCAAAGTGCTCCCGAGTATCCTTAAACTGAATAACCTAATACAGTGTTAGAATACTGCTCAATGAAAACAGAAGCTTAAATGTGCGAGTGGACTTCAGGTGACCTAGAACAGTTTCAAAGAAAGATTCCTTCTGGTTTTTATCAGAGGGTAGTTCTTTTTCAGCATATTCTTAAGAGCATTCCGAAATGTCCTTTCTCATGTTCCACAGAAACAGTGATTTCAAACTGCTCAAACCAAAGGATGATTTAATTCTATGAGATGAATACACACATCACAAAGCCGTTGCTCCAAAAGCTTCTGTCCAGTTTTCATTGGAAGACGTTTCATTTCTCACCACAAGTCTCCAAGCACCACTTAATACCCCTTCACCGATTCCCCAAAGACAGAGTTTGCAAACTGGGCAACGTAGTGTAAACTTTAACTCTCTGAAATGAATGCACACGTCAGAGAGCAGTTTCTTGGAATGCCTCTTTTGGGGTTTTATTTCGACATTTCACTTTTTGCCATAAACTTCAATACGCTGCAAAATATCACTTTTTCAGCTTTACAGGAACATTGTTCAAACACTAACTTATGAGAAAAGAAGTATAAATCCCTGACTGAAATATACACATCACAAAGCAGTTTCTCAGAAAACTTCTATCCAGTTTTTATCTGAGTATATATCCTTTTTCACCATATTCCTGAATATACTCATGAATGTCCCTTCACGAATCTGTCCATGATGCAGTTTCAATACTGCATAACAGATAGAACGTTTTATCAATGACAGATGAAAAGACATATCTATCACAATTCAGTTTCACAGAAAGCTTCTTTCCAATTTCTTCCTTTCTCAACATAGTTGTTCATATACTCCTGAATGTCCCCTTGTTGTTTTTTCTACAAACGGGATTCCCCAATCCTCTATGAGAAGAAAAGTAGAACTCTGGAAGCAGCTCCTCGGAAATCTTCTCTTCAGTTTTTATCTAAGATATTTCCTTTTTAACCATAAACCTCAAAGCGCTCCTGAGTATCCATTAGCTGACTCACCGAAAACAGTGTTAGAAGACTGCTCAATGAAAACAGACGCTTAAGTGTGTGAGTGGAATTCACGTGACCTAATGCAGTTTCACAGAAAGTTCCTTCTGGTTTTTATCAGAGGGTATTTCTATTTCAGCATATTCTTAAAGTGTTCTGAAATGTCCTTTCTTAGGTTCCACAGAAACAGTGATTTCAAACTGCTCAATCCAAAGAATAATTTAACTCCATGAGATGAATGCATACATCACAAAGCAGATGCTCTGAAAGCTCTGTCCAGTTTTCATTAGAAGACACTTCCTTTCTTGCCACAAGCCTCCGTGTGCCACTTAATATCCCTTCACAGATTCCTCAAAGACAGAGTTTCCAAACTGGGCAACGTAGTGTAAGCTTCACCTCTCTGAAATGAATGCAAACCTCAGAGGGCAGTTTCTTGGAACACTTCTTTCTGGGTTTTATTTCAGGATATTTCACTTTTTCGCATAGTCTTCAATGCACTACAAAATATCATTTTTTCACTTTTACAGGAACAGTGTTCAAACACTGCCTTATGAGAAAAGAGGTACAACTCCCTGAGTGGAATGCACACATCACAAAGCAGTTTCTCAGAATGCTTCTCTCCAGTTTTTATCTGAAGATATCTCCTATTCCTCCACAGGCCTGAATATTCTCCCTAATGTCCCTTTGCGAATCCGTCTATGATACAGTTTCAAAACTGGGTAATAGAAAGAAAGTTTTAGCTATGTAAGATTAATAGATATATCTATCACAAATCAGTTTCACCAAAGCTTCTTTTCATTTTTTGTCTGAGGATAATTCATTTTTCACCGTAGTCATCCATATACACGTGAATGTCCCCTGGTAGCTTTTTCTCAAAACGAGATTCCCCAATCCTCTATGAGATGAAAGGTATAACTCTGTGAGTGGAATGCACATGTCACAAAGCAGCTCCTCGGAAATCTCTCCAGTATCTATCTGAAGATATTTCCTTTTTCACTGTAAGCCTCAAAGTGCTCCTGAGTATTCCTTAGCTGACAAACCTATTACAGTGTTAGAATACTCCTCAATGAAAACAGAAGCTTAACTGTGCGAGTGGAATTCACATGACCTAGAGCAGTTTCACAGAAAGTTTTCTGGTTATTATCAGAGGGTATTTCTTTTTCAGCATATTTTTAAGAGCATTCCCATATTTTCTTTCTCAGGTTACACAGAAACAATGATTTCAAACTGTTCAAACCAAAGAATGACTTAACTCTATGAGATGAATACACACATCACAAAGCAGTTGCTCCAAAAGCATCTCTCCAGGTTTCATTGGAAGTCGTTTCCTTTCTCACAACTATAAGAGGGATGCCACTTAATATCCCTTCAAAGATTCCTCAAAGACAGAGTTTCCAAACTGTTCAACATAGTTTAAGTTTTAAGTCTCTGAAATGAATGCACACGTCAGAGAGCAGTTTCTTGGAATGCTTCTTTCTGGGTGTTATTTCAGGATATTTCATTTTTTGCTGAAGTCTTCAATGAACTGCAAATATTTTTTGAGTTTTACAGGAACAGTGTTCAAACACTGCCTTATGAGACAAGAGATATAACTCCCTGAGTGGAACGCACACATCACAAAGCAGTTTCTCAGAAAGCTTCTCTCCAGTTTTTATCTGAAGATATCTCCTATTTTTCCACAGGCCTGAATGTGCTCCCGAAAGTCCCTTCGTGAATCCATCCATGACGCAGTTTCAAAACTGTGTAATAGAAAGAAAGTTTTGTCTATGTGAGATGAATAGACATATCTATCACAAAGTAGTTTCACGGAACGTTTCTTTCCAATATTTGTCTGAGGATATTTCCTTTTTCACCATAGCTGTCCATGTACTCCTGAATGTCTCCTGGTAGCTTTTTCTCCAAACGGGATTCCCCAATCCTCTATGAGAAGAAAAGTATAACTCTGTGAGTGGACTGCACACGTCACAAAGCAGCTCCTCACAATTTTTCTCTTCAGTATTTATTTGATGATATAAGCCTCAAAACACTTCCGAGTATCCCTTAGCTGACTACCCTAAGACAGTGTTAGAATACTGCTCAATTAAAACAGAAGCTTAACTGTGTGAGTGGAATTCACCTGACCTAGAGAAGTTTCACAGAAAGCTTCCTTCTGCTTTTTATCGGGGGGTATTTCTTTTTCAGCATATTCTTAAAGCATTCCCAAAAGTCCTTTCTCAGGTTCCACAGAAACAGTGATTTCAAACTGCTCAATCCAAAGAATGATTTAACTCTATGAGATGAATACACACATCACAAAGCAGTTGCTCTGAAAACTTCTCTCCAGTTTTCATCAGAAGACATTACCATTCTCACCAGAAGCCTCTTGGTGTTACGTAATATCCCTCACAGATTTCTCAAAGATGGAGGTTTCAAACTGGTCATCGTAGTGTAAGCTTTAACTCTCTGAAATGAATGCACACGTTAGAGAGCAGTTTCTTGGAACGCTTCTTTCTGGGTTTTATTTCAGGATATTTCACTTTTCGCTAAAGTGTTCAATGTACTGCCAAATATCACTTTTTCAGTTTTACAGGAAGAGTGTTCAAACACTAATTTATGATAAAAGTGGTAAAACTCCCTGAGTGGAATGCACACATCACAAAGCATTTTCACAAAAAGTTTCTTTCCAGTTTTTGTCTGAGGATATTTCCTTTTTCACCATAGCCAACCATATACTCCCCAATGTCCCCTGGTAGCTTTTTCTGCAAACGGGAATCCCCAATCTTCTATGAGAAGAAAGGTATAACTCTGTGAGTGGAATGCACACGTCACAAAGCAGCTCCTTGGTAATCTCCACTCCAGTATATATCTGAAGATATTTCAGCTTTCACAGTAAGCCTCAAAGCCCTCCCAAGTATCCCTGAGCTGACTAACCTAAAATAGTGTTAGAATACTCCTCAATGAAAACAGAAGCTTAATTGTGCGAGTGGAATTCATATGACCTAGAGAAGTTTCACAGAAAGATTCCTTCTGGTTTTTACATTAGGGTATTTCTTTTTCAGTATGTTCTTAAAAACGTTCCCAAATGTCCTTTCTCAGGTTACACGGAAACAGTGATTTCAAACTGTTCAATCCAAAGAGTGATTTAACTCTCTGAGATGAATACACACATCACAAAGCATTTGCTCCGAAAGCTTCTCTCCAGTTTTCATCAGAAGACGTTTCCTTTCTCACCACAAGCCTCTGGGTGGCACTTATTTTCCCCTCACAGTTTCTCAACGACAGAGTTTCCAAATTGGGTAACATAGTGTAAGCTTTAACTCTCTGAAATGAATGCACATATCAGAGAGCAGTTTCTTGGAAGGCTTCTTTCTGGGTTAAATTTCAGGATATTTCACTTTGCGCCATAGCCTTCAATGCACTGTAAAGTATCACTTTTTCCGTTTTACAGGAAGAGTGTTCAAACACTGCCTTATGAAAAAGTGGTATAGCTCCCTGAGTGGAATACACATATCACAAAACAGTCTCAGAAAGCTTCTCTGCAGTTTTTATCTGAAGATATCTCCTTTTTCACCATACACCTGAATGTGCTCCCGAATGTCCTTTCACAAATCTGTCCATGATGCAGATTCAAAACTGCATAATAGAAAGAAAGTTTATCTATGTGAGATGAGTAGACATATCTGTCACAAAAAAGCTTCACAGAAAGATTCTTTCCAGTTTTTGTCTTAGGATACTTCCTTTTTCACCATAGCCATATACTCTCGAATGTCCCCTTTTAGCATTTTCACCAAACCGTGTTTCCCAATCCTCTATGAGAAGAAAAGTATAACTCTGTGAGTGGAATGCACATGACACAATGCAGCTCCTCGGAAATCTTCTCCCAAGTCTCTATCTGAAGATTCTTCCGTTTTCACCGTAAGCCTCAAAGTGCTCCCGTGTATCCCTTAGCTGTATAACCTAAAGCACTGTTAGAATACTACTCAATGAAAACAGAAGCTTAACTGTGCGAGTGAAATTTACGTGACCTACAGCAGTTTCACAGAAAGTCTCCTTCTGGTTTTTATCAGAGGGTATTTCTATTTCAGCATAATCTTAAGAGCATTCCCAAATGTACTTTCTCAGGTCTCACAGAAACACTGATTTCAAACTGCTCAATCAAAAAAATCCTTTAATTCTATGAGATGAATATACACATTACAAAGCAGTTGCTCCAAAAGCTTCTCTCCAGTTGTCATCATAAGACCTTTCCTTTGTCACCACAAGCCTCCGGGTGTCACTTAATAGCCCTTCACAGATTCCTCAAAGACAGAATTTCCAAACTGGGCAACACAATGTAAGCTTTAACTCTCTGAAATGAATGCACACGTCAGAGAGCAGTTTACCGGAATACTTCTTTCTGGGTTTTATTTCAGGATATTTCACTTTTTGTCACAGTCTTCAATGTGCTGCAAAATTTCACTTTTTCACTTTTACAGTAAAAGTGTTCAAACACTGCCTTATGAGAAAAGACTTATAACTCCCCGAGTGGAATGCACACATCACAAACCAATTTCTCAGAAAGCTTATCTCCAGTTTTTATCTGATGATATCTTCTATTTTCCCACAGTCCTGAATGTTCTCCCAAATGTCCCTTCGTGAATCCGTTCTTGACGGAGTTTCAAAACTGTATAATAGAAAGAAAGTTTTATTTATTTGAGATGAACAGAGATATCTATCACAAAGCTGATTCACAGAAAGCTTCTTTCCAGTGTTTTCCTGAGGATATTTCCTTTTTCACCACAGTCATCCATAAACTCCCGAATGTCTTCTGGTAGCTTTTATCCAAATGGGATTTCCCAATCCTCTATGAGAAGAAAAGTATTACTCTGTTAGTGGAATGCACACATCCCAAAGCAGCTCCTCGGAATTCTGCTCTCCTGTATCTATCTGAGGATATTTTCGTTGTAACCATTAGACTCAAAGTGCTCCCGTGTATCCCTTACCTGGCTCACCTAAAACAGTGTTAGAACACAGCTCAAAGAAAACAGAAGCTTGACTGTGCGAGGGCACTTGATGTGACTTAGAGAAGTTTCACAGAAACTTTCCTTATTGTTTTTATCAGAGGTTATTTTTTTCAGCATATTCTTAAAAGCGTTCCCAAATGTTCTTTCTCAGGTTCCACAGAAACAGTGAGTTCAAATTGCTCAATCCAAAGATGATTTAACTCTATGAGATGAATACACATATCACAAAGTAGTTGCTCCAAAAGCTTCTCTCTAGTTTTCATCAGAAGTCATTTCCCTTCTCATCACAAGCCTCCAGGCGCCACTTAATATCCCTTCACAGATCCCTCAAAGACAGAGTTTCCAAACCAGGAAACGCAGTGGAAGATTGAACACTCTGAATTGAATGCACATGTCAGAGAGCAGTTTATTGGGACGCTTCTTTCTGTGTTTTATTTCAGGATATTTCACTTTTTGCCGTAGTCTTCAATGTGCTGCAAAATATCACTTTTTCAGTTTTAGAGGAACAGTGTTCAAACACTGCCTTATGAGAAAAGAAGTATATGTCCCTGAGTGGAATGTTGACATCACAAAGCAGATTCTCAGAAAGCTTCTCTCCAGTTTTTATCTGAAGATATGTCCTATCACCCACAGGTCTGAATGTGCTCGTGAATGTCCCTTCACGAATCCATCCATGACGCAGTTTCAAATCTGCATAATAGAAAGTTTTATCTATGTGAGATGAATACACATGTCTATCTCAAATCTGTTTCACAGAAAGCTTCTTTCCAGTTTTTGTCTGAGGATATTTCCTCTTTCAATGTAGCCGTCCACATACTTGTGAATATCCCCTGGTAGCTTTTTCTCCAAACGGGATTCCCCAATCCTCTATGAGAAGAAAAGTATAACTCTGTGAGTGGAATACACACGTCACAAAGTAGCCAGTTGGAAATCTACTCTCCAGTATCTATCTGAAGACATTTCTGCTTTCACCATAAGCTTCAAAGTGCTCCTGAGTATCCCTTAACTGAAAAAGCTAAAACAGTGTTAGAATAGTCCTCAATGAAAATAGAAGCTTAATTGTGTGAGTGGACTTCACGTGACCTAGAGCAGTTTCACAGAAAGTCCCCTTCTTGTTTTTATCGGAGGGTATTTCTTTTTCAGTATATTCTTTAGAGTGTTCCCAAATGTCCTTTCTCAGGTTCACAGAAATAGTGATTTCAAACTGCTCGATCAAAGGAATGATTTAACTCTATGGGATGAATACACACATAACAATGCAGTTGCTGCAAAAGCTTCTCTCCAGTTTTCATCGGAAGACATTGTTTTCTCACCACAATCCTCCGGGAGCAGCTTAATATCCCTTCACAGATTCCTCAAAGACAGAGTTTCCAAACTGGGCAATGCAGTGTAAGCTTTACCTCTCTGAAATGAATGTACAAGTCAGAGAGCAGTTTCTTGGAATGGTTCTTTTAGGGTTTTATTTCAGGATATTTCACTTTACCCACAGTCTTCAATGTACTGCAAAATATCTCTTTTTCAGTTTCACAGGAACAGTGTTCACACACTGCCTTATGAGAAAAGAGGTATAACTCCCTGAGTGGAATGCACACATCACAAAGCAGGTTCTCAGAATTCTTCCCTCTAGTTTTTATCTGAAGATATCTCCTATTTCCCGTCAGGCCTGAATGTGTTCCTGAATGTCCCTTTGGGAATCCATCCATGACACAGTTTCAAAATTGTGTAATAGAAATTAAGATTTATCCGTGTGAGATATATAGACATAACAATCAAAAAGCAGTTTCACAGAAAGCTTCTTTCTAGTTTTTGTGTGACAGTAGTTCTTTTTTCAACGTAGCCATCCATATACACCCGAAAGTCCCCTAGTAGCTTTTTCTCCAAACGAGATTCCCCAAACCTCTATGAGAAGAAAAGCATAACTCTGTGTGTGGAATGTACACGTCAGAAAGCATCTCCTTGGAAATCTTTTCTCCTGTTTCTATCTGAAGATATTACCTTTTTCTCTGCAAGCCTCAAAACGCTCCCAAATATCACTGAGTGGAATGTACACGTCACAAAGCAGCCACTCAGAAAGCTTCTCTCTGGTTTTTATCTCAAGATATCTCCAATTTCTCCAGAGGCCTGAATGTGCTCCCAAATGTCCCTTCGCAAGTCCGTCCATGACACAATTTCAAAACAGTGTAATGGAAAGAAAGTTTTATCTATGTGAGGTGAAAAGACACATCTATTCCTAAGCAGTTTCAGAGAAAGCTTCTTTCCAGTTTTTGTCTGAGGATACTTACTTTTGCACCGTAGCTGTCCATATATTTCAGAATGTCCCCTGTAGCTTTTTCTCCAAATGGGATCCCCAATCCTCTATGAGAAGAACAGTGTAACTCTGTGAGTGGAATGCACACATCACAATGTAGCTCCTCAGAAATCTTCTCTCCAGTATCTATCTGAAGATATTTCTGTTTCCACCATAAGCCTCAAATGCTCCCAAGTATCCCTTAGCTGACTAACCCAAAACAGTGATAGAGTACTGCTCAATGTAAACAGAAGCTTAACTGTGTGAGTAGACTTTACATGACCTAGAGTAGTTTCACAGAAAGTTTCCTTCTGGTTTTTATCGGAGGGTATTTCATTTTCAGCATATTCTTAAGAGCGTTCCCAAAAGTCCTTTCTCAGGTTCCACAGAAATAGTGATTTCCAACTACTCAATCGAAAGAATTAACTCTATGAGATGAATACACACATCAAAAATCAGTTGCTCCTAAAGCTTCTTTGCAGTTTTCAATGGAAGACGTTTCCTTTCTCATTACAAGCCTCCAGGCGCCACTTAATATCCCTTCACAGATTCCTCAAAGACAGAGGTTCCAAACCGGACAACGTAGTGGAAGCTTTAACTCTCTGAATTGAATGCCCACGTCAGAGAGCAGTTTCTTGGAATGTTTCTTTCAGGGTTTTATTTCAGGATATTTCACTTTTTGCCATAGTCTTTAATGTGTTGCAAAATATCACATTTTCAGTTTTACAGGAACAGTGTTCAAGCACTGTCTTATGAGAAAAGAAGAATAACACTCTTAGTGGAATACACACATCACAAAACAGTTTCTGAGAAAGCTTCTCTCCAGTTTTTATCTGAAGATATCTCCTTTTTCACCATATGCCTGAATGTGCTCCCGAATGTCCCTTTGCAAATCCGTCCATGATATAGTTTCAAAACTACGTAACAGAAAGAAAGTTTTATCTATGTGAGGTGAATATATATATCTATCACAAATCAGTTTCACAGAAAGCTTCTTTCCAGTTTTTATATCAGGATATTTTCTTTTATACCATAGCCGTCCATATACTCGCGAATGTCCCCTGGTAACTTTTTCTTCAAACTTGATTCCCAATCCTCTATGAGTAGAAAAGTAAAACTCTGTGAGTGGAATGCACATGGCACTAAGCAGCTCCTCGGAAATCTCTTCAGAAAATATCTGAAGATATTTTAGTTTTCACCATAAGCCTCAAAGAACTCCCTAGTATCCCATAGCTGACTCACCTAAAATAGTGTTAGAATACTGCTCAATGAAACCAGATGCTTAACTGTGCAAGGAGACTTCACGTAACCTAGAGCAGTTTCACAGAATATTTCCTTCTGTTTTTTATCAGAGGGTATTACATTTTCTACACATTCTTAAGAGCGTTCCCAAATATTCTTTCTCAGGTTCTACAGAAACAGTCATGTCAAACTGCTCAATCCAAAGGATGATTTAACTCTATGAGATGAATACAGACATCACAAAACAGTTGCTCTGAAAGCTTCTCTCCAGTTTTCATCAGATGACGTTTCGTTTCTCACCACAAGCCTCCGGGAGTCACTTAATAGCCCTTCACAGATTCCTCAAAGACAGAGTTTCCAAACTGGTCATCGTAGTGTAAGCTTTAACTCTCTGAAATGAATGCACACGTCAGAGAGCAGTTTCTTGGAACGCTTCTTTCTGGGTTTTATTTCAGGTTATTTCACTTTTCACCATAGTCTTCAATGCACTGCAAAATTTCACTTTTTCACTTTTACAGGAACAGTGTTCAAACACTGCCTTAGAGAAAGGAGGTATAACTCTCCGAGTGGAATGCACGCATCACAAACCAGTTTCTCATGAAGCTTCTCTCCAGTTTTTATCTGAAGATATTTCCTATTTTGCAACAGTTCTGAATGTACTCCGGAATGTCCCTTCGTGAATCTGACCATGACGCAGTTTCAAAACTTCGTAATAGAAAGAAAGTTTTACCTATGTGAGATGAATAGAGATATCTATCACAAAGCAGTTTCACAGAAAGCTTCTTTCCAGTATTTGTCTGAGGATATTTCCTTTTTCACCATAGCCATCCATATAATCCCGAAGGTTCACTGGTAGAGTTTTCCCAAACGGGTTCCCCCAGTCCTCTATGAGAAGAAAAGTACAAATCTGTGAGTGGAAGGCACACGTCAAAAAACAACTCCTCAGAAATCTCCTCTCCAGTATCTATCGGAGATATTTCCGCTTTCACCGTAAGCTTCAAAGCGCTCCCAAGCATCCCTTGGCTGACCATCCTAAAACAATGCTATAATAGTGCTCAATGAAAACAGAAGCTTAACTGTGTGAGTGGACTTCATATGACCTAGAGCAGTTTCAGACGAAGTTTCCTACTGGTTTTTATTGGAGGGTATTTCTTTTTCAGCATATTCTAAGGAGTGTTCCAAAATATCCTTTCACAGGTTCCACAGAAACAGTGATTTCAAAATACTCAATCCAAAGAATAATTTAACTTTGAGATGAAAACACACATCAAAAACCAGTTGCTCCAAAAGCTTCTCTCCAGTTTTCAACGGAAGACATTTCCTTTCTCACCACAAGCCCACGGGCGGCACTTAATATCCCTTCACAAATTCCTCAAAGACAGAGCTTCCAAACTGGGCAACGTAGTGTAACCTTTAACTCTCTGAAATGAATGCACACGTCAGAGAGCTGTTTCTTGGAACGCTTCTTTCTGGTTATATTTCATGATATTTCACTTTTTGCCATAGTCTTCATTGTGCTGCAAATTATCAGTTTTTCAGATTTACAGGTACAGTGTATAAACACTGCCTTAGGAAAAAAGAGCTATAACTCCCTGAGTGGAATGCACAAATCACAAAGCAGTTTATCAGAAAGCTTCTCTCCAGTTTTTATCTGGAGATATTTCCTTTTTCACCACATGCCTCTAAGTGCTCCCGAATGACCCTTCGTGAATCCGTCCATGAAGCAGTTTCAAAACTGCGTTATAGAAAGTTTTATCTATGTGAGATGAATAAACAGATCTATCACATAGAAGTTTCACATAAAGCTTCTGACCAGTTTTTTCTGAGGATATTTCCTTTTTCAATATCATCATCCATATACTCATGAATGTCCCCTGGTTGTTTTTTCACCAAATGGGATTCCCCAATCCTCTGTGAGAAGAAAAGTGTAACTCTGTGAGAGGAATGCACACGTCACAAAGCAGCTCCTAGAAAATCTTCTCTTCATTTTTTTTCTGAAGATATTTCCTATTTCACCATAAGCCACAAAGCACTCCTGAGTATCCGTTAGCTGCTTAAACTAAAATAGTGTTAGAATACTGTTCAGTGAAAACAGAAGCTTTACTGTGTGAGTGGAATTCACGTGACCTAGAGCAGTTTCACAGAAAGTTCCTTCTTGTTTTTATTGGAGGGTATTTCTTTTTCAGCATATTCCTAAGAGCGTTCTCAAATGTCCTTTCTCAGGTTCCACAGAAACAGTGATTTCTAAATGCTCAATCCAAAGAATGATTTAACTCCATGAGATGAATACACACATAACAAACCAGTTGCTCTGAAAGTTTCTGTCCAGTTTTCATCAGAAGACGTTTCCTTTCTCACCACAAGCCTCCGTACACCACTTAATATCACTTCACAGATTCCTCAAAGACATAGTATCCAAATGGGGAAACGTAGTGTAAGCTTTAATTCTCTGAAAGGAATGCACACGTCAGATGGCAGTCTCTTGGAACGCTTCTTTCTGGGTTTTATTTCAGGATATTTCAGTTTTTGGCATAGTCTTCCATACGCTGCAAAATATCACTTTTTCAGTTTTGCAGGAACAGTGTTCAAACACTGCTTTATGAGAAAAGGGTTATAAATCCCTCAGTGGAATGCACACATCACAAAGCAGTTTCTCAGAAAGCTTCTCTCCAGTTTTTATCTGAAGATATTGCCTATTCCCCAAACAGGCATGAATATTCTCCTGAATGTCCCTTTGCGAATCCATCGAAGATGCAGTTTCAAATCTGCGAAATAGAAGGAAAGTTTTATCCATGTGAGATGAATAGAGATAGCTATCACAAAGCAGTTTCACAGAAAGCTTCTTTCAAGTTTCTGTCTGAGGATATTTCCTTTTTCACCATAGCTCTCCATATACTTCCGAATGTCCCCTGGTAGCTTTTTCTCCAAACGGGTCTCCCCTAATCCTCTATGAAAAAAAAAAGTATAACTCTGAGAGTGGAATGCACATGTCACAAAGCAGCTACTCAGAGATCTACTCTCCAGTATCTGTCTGAAGATATTTCTGTTTTCACCGTAAGTCTCAAAGTGCTCCCAAGTATCGCTTAGCTGACTACCCTAAAACAGTGTTAGAATACTGCTCAATGAAAACAGAAGCTTAACTGTGCGAGTGGAATTTACGTGACCTAGAGCAGTTTCACTGAAAGTTTCTTTCTGGTTTTTATTGGAGGGTATTTCTTTTTCACCATATTCTTAAAGCGTTCCCAAATATCCTTTCTCAGGTTCTACAGAAACAGTGATTGCAAACTGTTCAATCCAAAGAATGTTTTAAATCTATAAGTTGAATACAAACATCGCAAAGCAGTTGCTGTGAAAGCTTCTATCCAATTTTCATCGGAACACGTTTCCTTTCTCACCACAAACCTCCGAGCACCACTTAATATCCCTTCACAGATTCCCCAAAGACAGAGTTTCCACACAGGGAAACGTAGTTTAAGCTTTAGCTCTCTGAAATGAATGCACACGTCAGAAAGAAGTTTCTTGGAACGGGTCTCTCTGGGTTTTATTTCAGGATAATTCACTTTTGGCCATAGTCTTCAATGCACTGCAAAATATCACTTTTTCAGTTTTACAGGAACAGTATTCAAACACTGCCTTATGACAAAAGAGGTATACCTCCCTGAGTGGAATGCACACATCAAAAAGCGCTTCTCATAAAACTTCTCTCCAGTTTTTATCTAAAGATATCTGTTATTTCACCACAGGCCTGAATGTACCCCCGAATGTCCCTTCGCGAATTCCACCATGACGCCATTTCAAAACTGCAAAATAGAAGGAAAGTGTTATCTATAGGAGATGAATAGACATAGCTATCACAAAGCAGTTTCACAGAAAGCTTCTTTTCAGTTTTCATCTGAGGATAATTCCTCTTTCACTATAGCTGTCCATGTGAGGCCGAATGTCCTCTGGTAGCTTTTTCTCTAAATGGGATTCCCCAATCCTTTATGAGAAGAAAAGTATAACTCTGTGAGTGGAATGCACACGTCATAAAGCAGCTCCTCAGAAATCTGCTCTTCAGTATCTATCTGAATATATTTTTGTTTTCACCGTTAGCCTCAAAGTGCCCCCGAGTATCCCTTAACTGACTCACTTAAAACAGTGTTAGAATACTGCTTAATGAAAACAGAAGGTAACTGTGCAAGTGGACTTAACTTGACCTAGAGCAGTTTCACACAAAGTTTCCTTCTGTTTTTTGTCAGAGGGTGTTACTTTTTCTGCATATTTTTAAGAGGCCTCACAAATGTCCTTTCACAGGTTCCACAGAAACAGTGATTTCAAACTGCTCAATCCAAAGAATGATTTAACTCTATGAGATGAATACACAAATCACAAAGAAGTTGCTCCAAAATCTTCTCTCCAGTTTTCATCGGAACATGTTTCGTTTCTCACCACAAGCCTCCAGGAGCCACTTAATATCCCTTTACAGATTCCTCAAAGACAGAGTTTCCAAACTGGCCAATGCATTGTAAGTTTTAGCTCTCTGAAATGAATGCGCCCGTCAGAGAGTAGTTTCTTGGAACTCTTATTTTTGGGTTTTATTTCAGGATAGTTCACTTTTCGCCGTAGTCTTCAAAGCACTGCAAAATATCACTTTTTCAGTTTTACAGGAACAGTGTTCAAACACTGCCTTATGAGAAAAGAGGTAAACTCCCTGAGTGGAATGCACACATCACAAAGCAGCTTCTCACAAATCTTCTCTCCAGTTTTTATCTGAAGATATCTCCTATTTCCCTCTCAGGCCTGAATATGTTCCCAAATGTCCCTTCGCGAATCCGTCCATGATGTACTTTCAAAACTGCATAATAGAAAGAAAGTTTTATCTATGTGAGATGTATAAACATAGCTATCTCAAAGCAGTTTCACAGAAAGTTTCTTTCCAGTTTTTGTCTGAGGATACTTCCTTTTTCACCATAGCCTTCCATATACTCCTGAATGTCCCCTGGTAGCTTTTTTTCCAGTAGGGATTCCCGAGTCCTCAATGAGAAGAAAAGTGTAACTCCGTGAGTGTAATGCACACCTCACAAAGCAGCTCCTCAGAAATCTTCTCTCCAGTATCTATCTGAAGATATTTTCGTTTTCTCTGTAAGCCTCTGTAAGTGCTAACTGAGTATCCCTTGGCTGACCAACCTAAAACAGTGTTAGGATACTGCTCAATGAAAACAGAAGCTTAACTGTGTGAGTGGTCTTCACGTGACCTAGAGCAGTTTCACAGAGAGTCTCCTTCTGGTTTTTATCGGAGGGTATTTCTTTTTCACCATATTCTTAAGAACGTTCCCAAATGTCCTTTCTCAGGTTCCACAGAAACAGTGATTTCAAACTTCTCAATCCAAAGAATGATATAACTCTATGAGATGAATACACACATCACAAAGCAGTTGTTCTTAAAGCTCCCTTCTGTTTTCATTGGAAGACATTTCCTTTCTCACCAAAAGCCTTCGGGCACCAATTAATATCTCTTACCAGATTCCTCAAACACAGAGTTTCCAAACTGAGCAACGGAGGGTAAGCTTTAACTCTCTGAAATGAATGCAAACGTCAGACAGCAGTTTCTTGGAACACTTCTTTCTGTGTTTTATTTCAGGATATTTCACTTTTTGCCATAGTCTTCAATGCGCTGCAAAATATCACTTTTTCATTTTTACAAGAACAGTGTTGAAACACTGCATTTAGAGAAAAGAGGTATAACTCCCTGAGTGTAATGCACACATCACAAAGCAGTTTCTCAGAGCTTCTCTCCAGTTTTTATCTGAAGATATCTCCTTTTTCACCGTATGAATGAATGTGGTCCCGAATGTCCCTTCGTGAATCCGTCCATGACGCAGTTTCAGAACGGCGTAACAGAAAGAAAGTTTTATCTATGTGAGATGAATAGATTTGTCTATCACAAAGCAGTTTCACAGAAAGCTTCTTACCAGTTTTTCTCTGAGAATATTTCCTTTTACACCATAGCCATCTATACACTCCAGAATGTCCCCTGGTAACTTTTTCTCCAAATGGGATTCTCCAATCCTGTATGAGAAGAAAAGTAAAACTCTGTGAGTGGAATGTACACATCACAAAGCATCTCCCCAGAAATCTTCTTTCTAGTATCTATCTGAAGATATTTTCGTTTTCACCGTAAGCCTCAAAGTGCTCCCGAGTAAATCTTAGCTGACTCACCTAAAACAGTGTTTGAATACTGCTTTCTCACCACAATCCTAAGGTCACCACTTAATATTCCTTCACAGATTCTTCAAAGACAGAGGTTCCAAACTGGGCAACGTAGTGTAAGCTTTAAGTGGCTGAAATGAATGCACCCGTCAGAGAGCCGTTTCTTGGAATACTTCTTTCTGGGTTTTATTTCCGGATATTTCACTTTTCGCCGTAGTCTTCAATGCACTGCAAAATATCACTTTTTCAGTTTTACAGGAACAGAATTCAAACACTGAATTATGAGAAAAGAGGTATAACTACCTGAGTGGAATACACACATCACAAAGCAGCTTCTCAGAAAGATTCTCTCCAGTTTTTTTCTGAAGATATCTCCTAATTCCCCCTCAGGCCTGAATGTGCTCCCGAATGTCCCTTCACGAATCCATCCATCATGCTGTTTCAAAACTGCGTAATATGACAAACCTAAGAGAAACAAGAAATGGGGAAAGGATTCCCTATTTAAGAAATGGTGCTAGGAAAATTGGCTAGCCATAAGTAGAAAGCTGAAACTGGATCCTTTCCTTACTCCTTATACGAAAATTAATTCCAGATGGATTAGAGACTTAAATGTTAGACCTAATACCATAAAAACCCTAGAGGAAAACCTAGGTAGTACCATTCAGGACATAGGCATGGGCAAAGACTTCATGTCTAAAACACCAAAAGCAATGGCAGCAAAAACCAAAATTGACAAATGGGATCTAATTTAAAAAGCTTCTGCACAGCAAAAGAAACTACCATCAGAGTGAACAGGCAACCTAGAGAATGGGAGAAAATTTTTGCAATCTACTCATCTGACAAAGGGCTAATATCCAGAACCTACAAAGAACTCAAACAAATTTACAAGAAACAAACAAACAAACCCATCAAAAAGTGGGCAAAGGATATGAACAGACATTTCTCAAAAGAAGACATTCATACAGCTAACAGACACATGAAAAAATGCTCAGCATCACTGGCCATCAGAGAAATGCAAATCAAAACCACAATGAGATACCATCTCACACCAGTTAGAATGGCAATCATTAAAAAGTCAGGAAACAACAGGTGCTGGAGAGGATGTGGAGAAATAGGAACACTTTTACACTGTTGGTGGGATTGTAAACTAGTTCAACCATTATGGAAAACAGTATGACGATTCCTCAAGGATCTAGAACTAGATGTACCATATGACCCAGCCATCCCAGTACTGGGGATATACCCAAAGGATTATAAATCATGCTGCTATAAAGACACATGCACACGTACGTTCATTGCGGCACTATTCACAATAGCAAAGACTTGGAATCAACCCAAATGTCCATCAGTGACAGACTGGATTAGGAAAATGTGGCACATATACACCATGGAATACTATGCAGCCATAAAAAAGGATGAGTTTGTGTCCTTTGTAGGGACATGGATGCAGCTGGAAACCATCATTCTTAGCACACTATCGCAAGAACAGAAAACCAAACACCGCATGTTCTCACTCATAGGTGGGAACTGAACAATGAGATCACTTGGACTCAGGAAGGGGGACAACACACACTGGGGCCTATTATGGGGAGGGGGGAGGGGGAAGGGATTGCATTGGGAGTTATACCTGATGTAAATGACGAGCAGTTGGGTGCTGACGAGTTGATGGGTGCAGCACAGCAACATGGCACAAATATACATATGTAACAAACCTGCACGTTATGCACATGTACCCTAGAACTTAAAGTATAATAATAATAAAAAAAAAGAAAAAAAAACTGCGTAATAAAAAGAATGGTTTATCTATGTGAAATGCAATGACATGTTATCACCAAGCAGTTTCACAGAAACCTTGTTTCTAGTTTTTGTCTGTGGATATTTCCCTTTTCATCATAGCTGTCCACATACTCCCAATTGTCCCCGGTGGCTACTTCTCCAAACGGGATTCTCCAATCCTCTATGAGATGAAAAGTATAAATATGTGGGTGGAATGCACACATCAACAAAGCAGCTCCTTGGAAATTTTCTCTCCAGTACCTATCTGAAGATATTTCTGTTTTCAGCAGAAGCCTCAAAGCGCTACTGAGTATCCCTTAGCTGACTAACCGAAAACAGTGCTAGAATACTGTTCAATGAAAAGAAAAGCTTAACTGTGTGAGTGGACTTCACGTGACCTAGAGCAGTTTCACAAAAAGTTTCCTTCTGGTTTTTATTGGAGGATATTTCTTTTTCAGAATATTCTGAAGAGCATTTCAAAATGTCTTTTCCAAGGTTTCACAGAAATAGTAATTTCAAACTGCTCAATCCAAAGAATGATTTAACTCTATGGGAAGAATACACACATCACAAAACAGTTGCTCTGAAAGCTTCTCTCTAGTTTTCATGGAACACCTTTCTTTTCACACCACAATCCTCCAGGCGCCACTTAATAACACTTCACAGACTCCTTAAAGACAGAGTTTCCAAACTGGGCAACACAGTGTAAGCTTTAACTCTCTGACATGAATGCACACGTCAGAGAGCAGTTTCTTGGAACGCTTCTTTCTGGGTTTTATTTCAGGATATTTCACTTTTCGTTGTAGTCTTCAATGCGCTTCAAAGTATCATGTTTTCAGTTGTACAGGAACAGTGTTCAAACACTGCCTTATGAGAAAAGATGTATAAAACTCTGTGTGGAATGTCCACATCACAAAGCAGTTTCTCAGAAAGCTTCTCTCCAGTTTTTATCTGAAGATATCTCCTATTTTCCCTCAGGCCTGAATGTGCTCCCGAATGTCCATTCCTGAATTTGTCCATAATGCAGTTTCAAAACTGCATAATCGAAAGAAAGTTTTTTCTATGTGAGATGAATAGACATATCTACCACAAAGCAGTTTCACAGAAAACTTCTTTCCGGTTTTTGTCTGATGGTGTTTCCTTTTTCAACATAGCCATCCATATACACCCGAATGTCCCCTGGTAGCTTTTTCTCCAGACGTAATTCCCCAATCCTGTATGAGAAGAAAAGTATAACTCTGTGTGTGGAATGCACACGTCAGAAGGCAGCTCCTCAGAAATCTTCTCTCCAGTTTTTGTCTGAAGATATTTCCTTATTCACCATAAGCCTAAAAGTTCTCCCGAATATCACTTCGCAGACTAAACAAAAACAGTGTTAGAATACTGCTCAATGAAAACAGAGGCTTAAATGTGCGGGTGGAATTCACGTGACCTAGAGCAGTTTCACAGAAAGCTTCCTTCTGGTTTTTATCAGAGGGTATTTCTTTTTCAGCATATTCTTAAGAGCGTTCCCAAATGTCCTTTCTCAGGTTCCAGAGAAACAGTGATTTCAAACTACTCTATCCAAAGAATGATTTAAATCTATGAGATGAAAGCACACTTCACAAAACAGTTGCTCCGAAAGCTTCTCTCCAATTTTCATCGGTAGATGTTTCCTTTCTCACCACAAGCCTCCGGGCGCCACTTAATACCCCTTCACAAATTCCTCAAAGACAGAGTTTCCAAACTGGAAAACGTAGTGTAATCTTTAACTCTCTGAAATGAATGCACACGTCAGAGAGCAGTTTCGTGGAATGCTTTGCTTCTTTCTGGGTTTTATTTCTGGATATTTCACCTTTCACCATAATCTTCAATGCACTGCCAAATATCACTTTTTCAGTTTTAGAGTAACAGTGTTCAAACACACTACCTTATGACAAAAGAGATATAATTCCCTGAATGGAATGCACACATCACAAAGCAGTTTCTCAGAATGCTTCTCTCCAGTTTTTGTCTGAACATATTTCCTATTTCCCCGCATTCCTGAATGTGCTCCAGATGTTCCTTCAAGAATCCATCCATGATGCAATTTCAAAAATGTGTAACAGAAAGGAAATTTTGTCTACGTGAGATGAATTGACATGTCTATCCCAAAGCAGTTTCACAGAAAGCTTTTTTCCAGTGTTTGTCTGAGGATAATTCCTTTTACACCACCGTCATTCATAGAATCCTGAATGTCCCCTGGTAGCTTTTCCACCGAACAGGTTTCCCCAATCCTGTATGAGAAGAAAAGGTTAGCTCTGTGAGTGGAATGCAAACATCACAAAGCAGTTTCTCAGAAAGCTTCTCTCCAGTTTTTATCTGAAGATATTTCCTATTTCAACGCATTGTTGAATGTGCTCCGAATGTCCCTTCGTGAATCCGCCCATGATGCAGTTTCAAAACTGAGTAACAGAAATAAAGTTTTAACTATGTGAGATGAATTGACATATCTATCCCAAAGCAGTTTCACAGAAAGCTTCTTTCCAGTTTTTGTCCGAGGATATTTCCTTTTTCATCATAACCATCCATGTACTCCCGAATGTCCCCTGGAAGCTTTTTCTGCAAAAGGGATTCAAAATCCCCTATGAGAAGAAAAGTATTACTCTGTGAGTGGAATGCAGATGTCTCAAAGCATCTCCTCGGAAATCTTCTTTCCAGTTTCTAATGAAGATATTTCCTTTTCAGCATAAGCCTCAAAGCACTCGCGAGTATCCCTTAGCTGACTAACCTGAAAGAGTGTTAGAACACTGCTCAATGAAAACAGAAACTTAACTGTGTGAGTGGAATTCACGTGACATAGATCAGTTTCACAGAAAGTTTCCTTCTGGTTTTTATCGCAGGGGGATTCTTTTTCAGCATATTCTTAAGAGTATTCCCAAATG
The DNA here is from genome assembly GCF_008728515.1 of Papio anubis. Taxonomy (NCBI): domain Eukaryota; kingdom Metazoa; phylum Chordata; class Mammalia; order Primates; family Cercopithecidae; genus Papio; species Papio anubis. Next base: position 52,869 of record NW_022166420.1, on the reverse strand, counting down.
TCCTTTCTCAGGTTCTACAGAACAGTGATTTCAAACTGCTCAATCCAAAGAATGATTTAACTCTATGAGATGAATACACACTACACAAAGCAGTTGCTCCAAAAGCTTCTGTCTAGTTTTCATCGGAAGTCTTTTCCTTTCTCAACACAAGCCTCCGGGCGCCACTTAATTTCCCTTCACAGCTTGCTCAAAGACAGAGCTTCCAAACTAGGCAACGTAGTGTAAGCTTTAACTGTCTGAAATGAATACACACTTCAGAGAGCAGTTTCTTCGCACCCTTCTTTCTGGGTTTTATTTCAGGATATTTCACTTTTTGCCATAGTCTTAAATGCATTCCAAAATATCAACTTTTCAGTTTCACAGGAACAGTGTTCAAACACTGCATTATGAGAAAAGAAGTATAACTCCGTAAGTAGAATGCATACATCACAAAGCAGTTTCTCAGAAAGCTTCTCTCCTCTTTTTTATCTGAAGATATTTTCTATTTCCCCATATGCCTGAATTTGCTCCTGAATGTCCCTTCACCAATCCATCCATGACGCAGTTTCAAAACTGCGTAATAGAAAAAAGTGTTATCTATGTGAGATGAATAGACATATCTGTCACCAAGCAGTTACACACACAGCTTCTTTCCAGTTTTTGTTTTAGGATATTTCCTTTTTCACCATTGTCGTCCACACACTCCTGATTTTCTCCTGGTAGCTTTTTCTCCAAACGGGATTCTGCAATCCTCTATGAGAAGAAAAGTATAACTCTGAGAGTGGAATGCACACGTCACAAAGCAGCTGCTCAGAAATCTTCTCTCCAGTATATATTTGAAAATATTTCCATTTTCACCATAAGTCTCACAGCACACCTGAGTATCCCTTAACTGACTCACCTAAAACAGTGTTAGAATACTGCTGAACGAAAACAGAAGATTAACTGTGCGAGTGGACTTCATGTGATTTAGAGCAGTTTCACAGAAAGATTCCTTCTCATTTTTACCGGAGGATATTTCCTTTTCAGCATATTCTTAAGAGTGTTCACAAATATCATTTCTCAGGTTCCACAGAAACAGTGAATTCAAACTGGTCAATCCAAAGAATGATTTAACTCTATGAGATGAATACACACATCACAAAGCAGTTGCTCCAAAAGCTTCTCTCCAGTTTTCATTGGAAGACATTTTCTTTCTCACCATAAGCCTCCAGGTGCCAGTAAATACACCTTTACAGATTCCTTTAAGACAGAGTTTCCAAACTGTTCAATGTAGTATCAGCTTTAACTCTGTGAAATGAATGCACACGACAGAGAGTAGTTTTTGAGACGCTTCTTTCAGGGTTTTATATCAGGATATTACATTTATCGCCATAGTCTTCCATGCTCTGCAAAATATCACTTTTACAGTTTTACAGGAACAGTGTTGAAACACTGCCTTATACGAAATAGGTATTACTCCCTCAGTGGAATGCACAGATCACAAACCAGTTTCTCAGAAAGCTTCTCTACAGTTTTTATCTGAAGATATTTCCTATTTTCTCACAGTCCTGAATGTGCTCCCGAATATCCCTTCGCGAATCTGTCCATTACGTAGTTGAAAAACTGCGTAGTACAAAGAAAGTTTCAACTATGTGATTGAATAGACATAGCTATCCAAAAGCAGTTTCACAGAAAGCTTCTTTCCGCTTTTTGTCTATTTCCTTTTTCACCATAACGGTCCATATACTCTGGAATGTCCCCTGGTAGCTATTCTTCCAAACGGGATTCCCCAATCCTCTATGAGAAGAAAAGTATAACTCTGTGAGTGGAATGCACACATGACAAAGCAGATCCTGAGAAATCTTCTCTCCATTATCTATCTGAAGATATTTCTGCATTTACCGTAAGCCTCAAAGCGCTCCTGAGTATCCCTTAGCTGACTGACCTAAAACAGTGTTAAAATACTGCTCAATCAAAACAGAAGCTTAACTGTGCAAGTGGAATTCAACTGACCTAGAACAGTTTCACAGAAAGTTTTCTTCTGGTTTTTATCGGAGGGTATTTCATTTTCAGCATATTTGTAAGAATGTTCCCAAATGTATTTCTCAGGTTTCACAGGAACAGTGATTGCAATCTGCTGAAATGAAAGATTGATTTAACTCTATGAGATGAATACACACAACACAGAGCATTTGCTCGAAAAGATTCTCTCCAGTTTTCAGCCGAAGATATTTCCTTTCTAACCACAAACCTCCAGGTGTCACTTAATAGCCCTTCAAAGATTCCTCAAAGACAGAGCTTCCAAACTGGGCAATGTAGTGTAAGGTTTAACTCTCAAATAAATGCACACGTCAGAGAGCAGTTTTTTGGAACGCTTGTTTCTGTGTTTTATTTCAGGATATTTCCCTTTTCACCATAATTTTCAATGCTCTGCAAAATATCACTTTTTCACTTTTACAGGAACGATGTTCAAACACTGCCTTATTAGAAAAGAGGTATAACTCCCTGAGTGGAATGCACATATCACAAAGCAGTTTCTTAGAAAGCTTCTCTCCAGTTTTTATCTGAACATGTCTCCTTTTTCACTGTAAGAATGAGTGTGCTCCCGAATATCCCTTCACGAACCCGTCCATGACACAGTTTCAAAACTGCGTAACAAAAGAAAGTTTTATCTATGTCAGATGAAGAGATATATCTATCATGAAGCAGTTTCACAGAAAGTTTCTTTTCAGTTTTGGTCTGAGGATATTTCCTTTTCAACATAGCCATCCATATACTCCCGAATGTACCCTGGTCGCTATTTCTTCAAATGGGATTCCCCAATCCTCTATGAGAAGAAAAGTACAACTCCCTGAGGGGAATGCACACATCACAAAGCAGTTTCTCAGAAAGTTTCTCTCCAGTTTTTATCTGAAGATATTTCCTATTTCCCCCAGGCCTGCATGCGCTCCTGAATGTCCCTTCGTGAATCCGTCCATGACGCAGTTTCAAAACTGCATAATGGAAAGAAGGTTTTATCTATGTGAGATGAATAGACATATCTATCACAAAGCAGTTTCAGAGAAAACTTCTTTCCAGTTTTTGTCTGAGGATACTTTCCATTTCACCATAGCCATCCATGTACTTCTGAAAGTACCCTGGTAGCTTTTTGTCCAAATGGGAATCACCAATCCTCTATGAGAAGAAAAGCATAACTCTGTGAGTGAAATGCACACGTCACAAAGCAGCTCCTCAGAAATCTACTCTCCAGTATCTGTCTGAAGATATTTCCGTTTTCACCGTCAGTCTCAACGTGCTCCCGAGTATTCATTAGCTGACTAACCTTAAACAGTTTTAGAATACTGCTCAATGGAAACAGAAGCTTAACTGTGCAAGTGCAATTCACATGACCTAGAGCAGTTTCACAGAAAGCTTCCTTTTGTTTTTTATCGTAAGGTATTTCTTTTTCAGCATATCCTTAAGAGCATTCCCAAATGTCCTTTCTCAGGTTCCAAAGAAACAGTGATATCAAACTGCTCAAATCAAAGAATGATTTTACTCTATGAGATGAATACACACATCACAAAGCAGTTGCTTTGAAAGCATCTGTCCAGTTTTCATTGGAAGTCATTTCCTTTCTCACCAAAAGCCCAGGGGAGCCACATAATATCCATTCAAATATTCCTCAAAGACAGAGTTTCCAAACTGGGCAACACAGTGTAATCTTTAACTCTTTGAAATGATTGTACACGTCAGAGAGCAGTTTCTTGGACGCTTCTTTCTGGGTTTTATTTCAGGATATTTCTCTTTTCGCCATAGTCTTCAATGTGCTTCAAAATATCACTTTTTCACTTTTACAGGAACAGTGTTCAAACACTGCCTTATTAGAAAAGAGGTATAACTCCCTGAATGGAATGCACACATCACAAATCAATTTCTCAGAAAGCTTGTCTCCAGTTTTTATCTGAAGATATTTCCTATTTCCCCACAGGCCTGAATGTCCTACCGAAAGTCTCTTCGCGAATCTGTCCATGACATGGTTTCAAAATTGCGAAATAGAAAAATAATTTTATCTATGTGAGAAGAATAGACATATCTATCACAAATCAGTTTCACAAAAGGCTTCTTTCCAGTTTTTTTCTGAGGATACTTTCTTTTTCATCATAGCAGTCCATATACTCGCGAATGTCCTCTGGTAGATTTTTCTCCAAACGGGATTAACTAATCCTCTATGAGAATAAAAGTACAACTCTATGAGTGGAATGCATATGTCACAAAGCAGCTCCTCGGAAATCTACTCTCCAGTATCTATCTGAAGATAGTTCTGTTTTCACCGTATGACTCAAAGCACTCCTGATTATCACTTCACAGACTTAACAAAAACAGTGTTAGAATACTGCTCAGTGAAAAAAGAAGCTTAACTGTGTGAGTGGACTTCACATGACCTAGAGGCGTTTCATAGAAAGTATTCTTCTGGTTTTTATCAGAGGGTATTTCTTTTTCAGCATATTCTTAACAGCGTTCCAAAATGACCTTTATCAGGTTCCACAAAAACTGTGATTTCAAACTGCTCAATCCAAAGAATGATTCAAATCTTTGAGATGAATACACACATCACAAAGCAGTTGCTTCAAAAACATCTCTCCAGTTTCCATTGGAAGACGTTTCCTTTCACAATACAACCTCCTGCACCACTTAATATCTCTTCACAGATTCCCAAAGACAGAGTTTCCAAACTGAGCAACGCAGTTTAAGCTTCAACTCTATGAAATGAATACACACGTCAGAGACCAGCTTCTTGGAACCCTTTTTTCTGGGTTTTATTTCAGGATATTTCACTTTTCATCATAGTCTTCAACGCACTGCAAAATATCGCTTTTCAGTTTTACAGGAACAACGTTCAAGCACTGCCTTATGAGAAAAGAGGTATAACTCCCGGAGAGGAACGCACACATTCACTAAGAGGAATGCACACATCACAAAGCAGTTTCTCAGAAAGCGTCTCTCTAGTTTTTATGTGGAGATAATTCCTTTTTCTGAATGTGCACCCGAATGTCCCTTCGCCAATCCGTCCATGATGCAGTTTCAAAACTACATAATATAAAAAATTTTATCTATATGAGATGAATAGGGATATCTATCACAGAACGGTTTCACAGAAGTTTCTTTCCAGTTTTTGTCTGAGGATACTTCCTTTTTCACCTTAACCGTCCATATACTCCCGAAAGTCCCCTGGTAGCGTTTTCTCCAATCATGTTTCCCCAATCCTCTATGAGAAGAAAAGTATAACTCTGTGAGTGGAATGCACACGTCACAAAGCAGCTCCTCAGAAATCTCTTCCCCAGAATCTATCTGAAGATATTTCCGTCTTCACCGTAAGCCTCAAAGCCCTCCCAAGTATCACTTAGCTGACTAACCTAAAACAGTGTTAGAATACTACTAAATGAAATCAGAGGCTGAACTGTGTGAGTGGACTTCACGTGACCTAGAGCAGTTTCACAGAAAGTTTCCATGTGTTTTTTATCAGAAGGTATTTCTTTTTCAGCATATTCTTAAGAGAGTTCCTAAATGTTCTTTCCCAGGTTCCACAGAATCAGTGATTTCAAAATGCTCAATCCAAAGAGTGATTTAAATCTGAGATGAATACACACGTCAGAAAGCAGAAAGCAGTTGTTCCCAAAGCTTCTCTCCAGTTTTTATCAGAAGATGTTTCTTTTCTCACCACAAGCCTCGGGGCACCACTTTATATCCCTTCACAGATTCCTCAAAGGCAGAGTTTCCTAACTGGGCAACATAGTGTAATCTTTAACTCTCTGAAATGAATGCACACATCAGAGAACAGTTTCTTTGAAGGTTTCTTTCTGGGTTTTATTTCAGGATATTTCACTTCTCGCTGTAGTCTTCAGTGTGCTGCAAAGTATCACTTTTTCAGTTTTACAGGAAGAGTGTTCAAACACTGCTTTATGATAAAAGTGGTATAACTCCTTGAGTGGAATGCACACATCACAAAGCAGTTTATCAAAAAACTTCTCTCCAGTTTTTATCTGAAGATATATAATATTTTCCCACAGGCCTGAATGTGCTCCCGAATGTCCCATCAAGAAACCATCCATGACACAGTTTCAAAACTGCATAATAGAATGAAAGTTTTATCTATGTGAGATCAGTAGACATATCTTCCACAAAGCAGTTTCACAGAAAACTTCTTTCCAGTATTTGTCTGAGGATATTTTATTTTTCACCATAGCCATCTGTGTACTCCCGAATGTCCCCTGCTAGCTTTTTCTCCTAACGGGATTCCGCAATACTTTATGAGAAGAAAAGTATAACTCTGTGAGTGTAATGCACACGTCACAAAGCAGCTCCTCAGAAATCTTCTCTTCAGTATCTCTCTGAAGATATTTCCACTTTCACAGTAAGCCTCAAAGCCCTCCAAAATATCCCTGAGCTGACTAACCTAAAACACAGTTAGAATACTGCTCAATGAAAACAGAAGCTTAACTGTGCGAGTGGAATTCACGTGACCCAGAGCAGTTTCACACAAAGTATCCTTCTGGTTTTTATCGGAGTGTATTTCTTTTTCAGCACATTCTTAAGAGCGTTCCCAAATGTCCTCTCTCAGGTTCCACAGAAACAGTGATTTCAAACTGCTCAAACCAAAGAATGATTTAACTCTATGAGATGGATACACACATCAAAAAGTATTTGCTCCGAGAGCTTCTGTCCAGTTTTCATTGGAAGATATTTCCTTTCTCACCAGACGCCCATGGGCACCGCTTAGTATCCCTTCCTAGATAACTCAAAAAGAGAGTTTCCAAACTGAACAACGTAGTGTAAACTTAACTCTCTGAAATGAATGCACACTTCAGAGAGCAGTTTCTTGGAATGCTTCTTTCTGAGTTTATTACAGGATATTTCACATTTTGCCACAGTCTTCAATGTGCTGCAAAATATCACTTTTCCAGTTTTACAGGAACAGTGTTCAAACACTGCCTTTTGAGAAAAGAAGTATAACTCCCTGAGTGGCATGCGCACATCACAAAGCAGTTTCTCAGAAAGTTCCTCTTCAGTTTTTATCTGAAGATATTTTCTATTTCCCCATGGGCCTGAATATGCTCTCAACTGTCCCTTCACAAATCCGTCCATGACGCAGTTTCAAAACTGCGTAATAGAAAGAAAGTATTATCTATGAGAGATGAATAGACATATCTATCACCAAGCAGTTTCACAGAAAACTTATTTCCAGTTTTTGTCTGAGGATATTTCCTTTTTCACCATAGCCGTCCATATACTCATGAATGTCATCTGGTAGCTCTTTCTCCAGACGGGATTATCCAATCCTCTATGAGAAGAATAGTATAACTCTGTGAGTGTAAAGCACATGTAACAAAGCAGCTCCTCAGAAATCTTCTCTCCAGTATCTATCTGAAGACATTTCCATTTTCACTGTAAGTGTCAAAGCGCTCCCTAGTATCCCATAGTTGAATAACCTAAAACAGTGTTAGAATACTGCTCAATGAAAATAGAAGCTAACTGTGCGAGTGGACTTCACGTGACCTAGAGAATTTTCACAGAATGAATCCTTCTGGTTTTTATCAGAGGATATTTCTTTTTCAGCATATTCTTAAGAGCGTTCCCAAATGTTCTTTCTCAGGTTCTACAGCAACAGTGATTTCAAACTGCTCAACCCAAAGAATGATTTAACTCTCTGAGATGAATACACACATTACAAAGCAGTTGCTCCGAAAGCTTCTCTCCAGTTTTCATTGGAAGATGTTTCCTTTCTCACCACACGACTAAGGACTCCACTTAATATCCCTTCATAGATTCCTCAAATACAGAGTATCCAAACTGGAGAAAGTAGTGTAAACTTTAACTATATAAAGTGAAAGTACACGTCAGAGAACAGTTTATTGGAAGGCTTCTTTCTGAGTTTTATTTCAGGATATTTCACTTTTTGCCATAGTGCTCAATGTGCTGCCAAGTATCACTTCTTCAGTTTTATTGGAACACTGTTCAAACACTGCCTTATGAGAAAAGAGGTATAACTCCCTGAGTGGAATGCACACATCACAAAGCAGTTTCTCAGAAAGCTTCTCTCCAGTTTTTATGTGAAGATATCTCCTATTTCCTCATAGGCCTGATTCTGCTACCAAATGTCCCTTCGTGAATCTGCCCGTGACACAGTTTCAAAACTGAGTCATAGCAAGAAAGTTTTATCTATGTGAGATGAATAGACATATCTATCACAAAGCAGTTTCACAGAAAGCTTCTTTCCAGTTTTTGTCAGAGGATATTTCGTTTTCCACTATAGCCATCCATGTACTCCTGAATGTCCCCTGCTAGCTTTTTCTGCAAATGAGATTCCCCAATCCTCTATGAGAAGAAAAGCATCAATCTGTGAGTGGAAAATACATGTCACAAAGCATCTTCTCGGAAATCTACTCTCCAGTATCTCTCTGAAGATATTTCCGTTTTCACCGGCTCCCGAGTGTCCATTAGCTGACTAACCTAAAACAGCGTTAGTATACTGCTCAATGAAGACAGAAGCTTAACTGTGCAAGTGCACTTCACGTGACCTAGAGTAGTTTCACAGAAAGTTTCCTTCTGTTTTTTTCGGAGGGTATTTCTTTTTCAGCATATTCTTAAGAGCGTTCCCAAATGTCCTTTCTCAGGTTCCACACAAACAGTGATTTCAAACTGCTCTATCCAAAGACTGATTTAACTCTATGAGATGAATACACACATCACAGAGCAGATGTTCCAAAAGTTCTCTCCACTTTCATCGGAAGACGTTTCCTTCCTCACCACAAGCTTCCGTGCACCACTTAATATCCCTTCACAGATTCCGCAAAGACAGAGTTTCCAAACTGGGCAACATAGTGTATGCTTTAACTTTCTGAAATGAATGCACACGTCAGACATCCGTTTCTTGGAATGCTTCTTTCTGGGTTTTATTTCCTTATATTTCACTTTTCACTGTAGTCGTCAATGTACTACAAAATATCACTTATTCAGTTTTACAGGAACAGTGTCAAAACACTGCCTTATGAGAAAAGAGGTATAACTCCCTGAGTGGAATTCACACATCACAAAGCAGTTTCTCAGAAATCTTCTCTACAGTTTTTATCTGAAGATATCTCCTATTTCCCCCTCAATCCAGAATGTGCTCCCAAATGTCCCTTTGTGAATCCATCCATGATGCATTTTAAAACTGCATAATAGAAAGAAATTTTTAACTTTGTGAAATGTATAGACATGTTATCACAAAGCAGTTTCATAGAAAGCTTCTATCCAGTTTTTGTCTGGGGATATTTCCTTTTTCACAATAGCCATCCATATACTCCTGAATGTCACCTGGTAGCTTTTTCTCCAGATGGAATTTCTCTATCCTCTGTGAAAAGAAAAGCATAACTCTGTGAGAGGAAAGCACACGTCACAAAGCAGCTCCTAGGAAATCTTCTCTCCACTATCTATCGGAAGACATTTCTGTTTTCAGTGAAAGCCTCAAAGCGCTCCTGAGTATCCCTTAGCTGACTAACCTAAAACAATGTTAGAATTCTGCTCAATGAAAACAGAAGCTTAATCGTGTGAGTGGACTTCATGTGACCTAGAGTAGTTTCACAGAAAATTTCCTTCTGGTTTTTATCGGAGGGTATTTCTTTTTCAGCATATTCTTAAGAGCGTTCCCAAATGTCCTTTCTCAGGTTCCACAGCAACAGTGATTTCAAACTGCTCAATCCAAAGAATGATTTAACTCTACGAGATGAATACACACATCACAAAGCAGTTGCTGTGAAAACTTCTGTGCAGTTTTCATCGGAAGACGTTTCCTTTCTCACCACAAGACTCCGGGCTCCACTTAATATCCCTTCACACATTCCTCAAAGACAGAGTTTCAAAACTGGGCAATGTAGCGTAAACTTTAACTCTCTGAAATGAATGCACACGTAAGAGAGCCGTGTCCTGGAACACTTCTTAATGGGTTTTATTTCATTATATTTCAGTTTTCGCCACAGTCTTCAATGCCCTGCAAAGTATCACTTCTTCAGTTTTACAGGAACAGTGTTCAAACACTGCATTATGAGAAAAGAGGTATAACTCCCTGAGAGAAATGCACACATCACAATGCAGTTTCTTAGAAAACTTCTCTCCAGTGTTTATCTGAAGATGTCTCTTATTTTCCAACAGGCTTGAATATGCCCCCAATATTCCTTCGTGAATCCATCCATGATGTAGTTTCAAAACTGTATAATAGAAAGAAAGTTTTTTCTATGTGAGCCATATAGACATATCTATCACAAAGTAGTTTCACAGAAAGCTTCTTTCCAGTTTTTGTCTGAGGATATTTCCTTTTTCTCCACAGCCGTCCATATACTCTCAAATGTCCCCTGGTATCTTTTTCTCCACACGTTATTCTGAAGTCTTCTATCAGAAGAAAAGTAAAACACTGTGAGTGGAATGCACACGTCACAAAGCAGTTCCTCGGAAGTCTTTTCTCCAGTATCCATCTGAACATATTTCCGTTTTCACCATAAATCTCAAGGTGCAGCCGAGTATCCCTTAGCTTACTAACCCAAAACAGAGATAGAATACTGCTCAGTGAAAACAGAAGCTTATCTGTGCGAGTGAACTTCACGTGACCTAGAGCAGTATCATAGAAATATTCCTTCTGGGTTTTATCAGAGTGTATTTCTTTTTCAGCATATTCTTAAGAGCATTCCCAAATGTCCTTTCTCAGCTTCCACAGAAACATTGATTTCAAACTGCTCAATCCAAAGAATGATTTAATTCTATGAGGTGAATACATGCATCACAAAGCAGTTGCTCCAAAAGCTTCTGTCCAGTTTTCATCGGTAGACGTTTCCTTTCTCACCACAAGCCTCCGGGTGCCAATTAATATCCCTTCACAGATTCCTCAAAGACAGAGTTACAAAACAGGGCAATGTAGTGTAAGCTTTAACTCTCTGAAATGAATGCACACGTCAGAGACTGGTTTCTTGGAATGCATCTTTCTGTTTTTTTCTTTTTTTTTTTTCCAGGATGTTTCACTTTTTGATATAGTCTTCAATGTGCTGCAGAATATCACTTTTTCACTTTTACAGGAACAGTATTCAAACACTGCCTTTTGAGAAGAGAAGTATAAATCCCTGAGTGGAATGCACACATCGCAAAGCACTTTCTCAGAAAGTTTCTCTCCAGTTTTTATCTGAAGATATTTCCTATTTCCTCAGAGGCGTGAAGGTGCCCCCGAATTTCCCTTTGCGAATCTGTCCATGACTCAGTTTCATATCTGCAAAATAGAAAGAAAGTTTTATCTACGTGAGATGAATAGACATCCATCACAAAGCAGTTTCACAGAAAGCTTCTTTCAAATGTCTGTCTGAGAATATTTCTTTTTTCACTTTAGCCATCCATATACTCCCAAATGTCCCCTGGTAGTTTTTCTCCAAATGGTACTCCCCAATCCTCTTTGAGAAGAAAAGTATAACTCTGTGTGGAATGTACACATCACAAAGCAGCTACTCGAAAATATGCTCTCCAGTATCTGTTGGAAGATATTTCCATTTTCATCGTATATATCAAAGCACTCCCGAGTATCCCTTAGCTGACTATCCTAAAACAGTGTTAGAATACTGCTCAATGGAAACAGAAGCTTAACTGTGTGAGTGGAATTCACGTCACCTAGAGTAGTTTCACAGAATGTTTCCTTCTGGTTTTTAAGGTGGGTATTTTTTTTTCAGCATATTCTTAAGAGCATTCCAAAATATCCTTTCTCAGGTTCCACAGTAACATTGATTTCAAACTGTTCAATACAAAGAATGATTTAACTCTATGAGATGAATACACACATAACAAACCAGTTGTTCTGAAAGCCTCTATCCAGTTTTCATTGGAAGACGTTTCCTTTCTAACCACAAGCCTCTGGTCACCACTTAATATCCCTTCCCAGATTCCTCAACGACAGAGCTTCCTAACTGGACAACGTACTGTAAGCTTTAACTCTCTGAAATGAATTCACACGTCAGAGAGCAGTTTCTTGGAAGGCTTCTTTCTGTGTTTTATTTCAGGATATTTCACTCTTCGCCATAGTCTTCAATGTAGTGCAAAATATGACTTTTCCAGTTTTACAGGAACAGTATTCAAACACTGCCTTTTGAGAAGAGAGGTATAAATCCCTGAGTGGAATGCACACATCACAAAGCAATTTCTCAGAAAGCTTCTCTCCAGTTTTTATCTGAAGATGTCTCCTACTTCTCCAAAGAACTGAAGGTACTCCCGAATGTCCCTTTGCGAATCCATCCATAACGCAGTTTAAAAACTGCATAATAGAAGGAAAGTTTTATCTATGTGAGATGAATTGACATATCTATTACAAAGCAGTTTCACAGAAATCTTCTTTCCAGTTTTCGTCTGGGGACACTTCCTTTTTCATCATAGCCTTCCATGTATTTTCCAATGTCCCCTGGTAGTATTTTCTCTAAACGGGATTCCCCAATCCTCTATGAGAAGAAAAGTATAATTCTGTGAGTGGAATGCACATGTCACAAAGCAGGTCCTCGGAAATCTTCTCTCCAGTATCTATCTGAAAGTGTTTCCGTTTTCACCGGAAGCCTCAAAGCACCCCCAAATTATCCCTTAGCTGAATAACCTAAAACAATGGTAGAATACTGCTCCAAGAAAACAGAAGCTTAACTGTGAGTGAAATTCACATGACCTAGAGCAGTTTCACAGAAAGTTTCCTTCTGGTTTTTATCGGAGGGTATTTCTTTTTCACTATATTCTTAAGAACATTCCCAAATGTCCTTTCTCAGGTTCCACAGAAACAGTGATTTCAATCTGCTCAAACCAAAGACTGATTTAACTCTATGAGACGAATACACACATCACAAAACATTTGCTTGGAAAGATTCTCTCCAGTTTTCATCTGAAGATATTTCCTTTCTAACTGCAAGCCTCCGGGTGTCACTTAATAACCCTTCAAAGATTCCTCAAAGACAGAGTTTCCAAACTGGGCAATGCTGTTTAAGGTTTAAATCACTGAAATGAATGCACATGTCAGAGAGCAGTTTTTTGGAACGCTCCTTTCTGTGTTTTATTTCAGGATATTTCCCTTTTCGCCATAATCTTCAATGCTCTGCAAAATATCACTTTTTCACTTTTACAGGAACAATGTTCAAACACTGCCTTATTATAAAAGAAGTATAACTCCCTGAGTGGAATGCATACATCAAAAACCAGTTTCTTAGAATATTTCTCTGCAGTTTTTAACACATGTCTCCCTTTTCACCGTAGGAATGAATGTGCTCCTGAATGTCCCTTCGTGAATCCGTCCATGACGCAGTTTCAAAACTGCAGAGCAGAAAGGAAGTTTTATCTATGTGAGATGAATAGACATATCTATCACAAAGCAGTTTCACAAAAGGCTTCTTTACAGTATCTCTCTGTGGATATTTCCTTTTCAGCATAGCTATCCATATACTCCCGAATGTTCCCTGGTCACTTTTTCTTCAAACGAGATTCCCCAATCCTCTATGAGCAGAAAAGTAAAACTCCTTGAGGGGAATGCATACATCACAAAGTAGTTTCTCATAAAGCTTCTCTCCAGTTTTTATCTGAATGTATTTACTATTACCCCCAGGCCTGCATGTGCTCCCGAATGTCCGTTCGCAATCTGCCCATGACGCAGTTTCAAAACTGCATAACAGAATGAAAGTATTATCTCTGTGAGATGAATAGACATATCTATCACAAAGCAGTTTCAAAAAAAGCTTCTCTTCAGTATTTGTCTGAGAATATTTCCAATTTCACCATAGTCGTCCATGTACACCTGAATGTCCCCTGGTGGCTTTTTCTCCAATCGGGATTCCCCAATCCTCTATGAGAAGAAAAGTATAACTCTGTGAGTGAAATGCACACGTCACAAAGCAGCTCCTCAGAAATCTACTCTCCAGTGTCTGTCTGAAGATATTTCCGTTTTCACCGTAAGTCTCAACGTGTTCCCGAGTATCCGTTAGCTGACTAACCTAAAGCAGTGTTAGAATGCTGCTCAATGAAAACAGAAGCTTAACTGTGCGAGTGGAATTCACGTACCTGGAGCAGTTTCACAGAAATATTCCTTCTGGTTTTTATAGGAGGATATTGCTTTTTCAACAGATTCTTGAGAGCGTTCCGAAATGTCCTTTCTCAGATTCCACAGAAACAGTGATTTCAAACTGCTCAAACCAAAGAATGATTTAACTGTAAGAGATGAATACACACATCACAAAGCAGTTGATCCGAAAACTTCTCTCCAATTTTCGTCAGAAAATGTTTCCTGTTTCACCACAAGCCTCTGTGTGTCAATTAATAACCCTTCACAGATTCCACAAAGACAGAGTTTCCAAACTGGGTAATGTAGTGTAAGCTTTAACTCTCTGAAATGAATGCACATTTCAGAGAGCAGTTTTTTGGAATGCTTCTTTCTTGGTTTTAATTCAGGATACTACACTTTTTGCCATAGTCTTCAATACGCTGCAAAATATCACTTTTTCAGTTTTACAGGAACAGTGTTCAAACACTGCCTTATGAGAAAAGAGGTATAACTCCCTGAGTGGAATACACACATCACAAAGCAGTTTCTCAGAAATCTTCTCTCCAGTATTTATCTGGAGGTATTTCCTATTTCCCCACATTCCTGAAGGTGCTCTGAAAGTCCCTTCATGAATCCGTCCATGATGCACTTTCAAAACTGCGAAATAGGAAGAAAGTTTTATCTATGGGATAAGAATGGATATATGTATCACAAATCAATTTCACAGAAAGCTTCTTTCCTGTTTCTGTCTGAGGATATTTCCTTTTTCTCCATAGCCATCTATGTACTCCTGAATATCCCCTGGTAGCTTTTTCTCCAAACGGGATTACCCTATCCTCTATGAGAAGAAAAGTATAACTCTGTGAGTGGAATGCACACGTCAAAAAGCAGCTCCTTGGAAGTCTCCTCTCCAGTATCTATCTGAAGATATTTCAGTTTTCACTTTAAGCCTCAAAGCGCTCCCAAAAATCCCTTGTCTGACCAACCTAAAACAGTGTTAAAATACTGCTCAATGAAAACAGAAGCTTCAATGTGCCAGTGGACTTCACGTGACCTAGAGCAGTTTCACAGAAAGTTTCCTTCTGGTTTTTATAGGAGTATACTTCTTTTTCAGCATATTCTTAGGAGCGCTCTCAAATGTCAGTTCACAGGTTCCACAGAAACAGTGATTTCAAACTGCTCAATCCAAAGAATGATTTAACTCTATGAGATGAATGCACACATCAAAAAGTAGTTGCTCCAACGGCTTCTCTCCAGTTTTCATAGGAAGACGTTTCCTTTCACACCACAAGCCTCTGGGTGTCACTTAATAGCCTTTCACTGATTCCTCAAAAACAGAGTTTCCAAACTGAGCAACTTAGTGTAAGCTTTAACTCTCTGAAATAAATGCACACGTCAGAAGGTAGTTTCTTGGAACGCTTCTTTCTGGGTTTTATTTCAGAATGTTTAGCATTTTGGCATAGTTTTCAATGCGCTACAAAATATCACTTTTTCAGTTTAATAGGAGCAGTGTTCAAACACTGCCTTATGAGAAAAAAGGTATAACTTCCTGAGTGGAATGCACACATCACAAAGCAGTTTCTCAGAAAGCTTCTCTCCAGTTTTTATCTGAAGATATTTTCTTTTTCACCGTATGTCTGAATGTGCTCCAGAATGTCCCTTCGCGAATCCATCCATGATGCAGTTACAAAACTGGGAAATAGAAAGAAAGTTTTATCTATGTGAGATCAATAGACATATCTATCACAAAACAGTTTCACAGAAAGCATCTCTCCAGTTTTATTCTGAAGATATCTCCTTTTTCACCGTATGCCAGAATGTGCTCCCAAAAGTCCCTTTGTGAATCCGTCCATGATGCAACTTCAAAACTGTGTAATAAAAATAAAGGTTTATATATGTGAGATGAATGAACATATCTGTTACAAAGCAATTTCACAGAAAGCTTCTTTCCTGTTTTTGTTTGAGGATATTTCCTTTTTCACCATATCCGTCCACACACTCCCGAATGTCTCCTGGTAGCGTTTTATACAAATGGGATTCCCAATCCTCTATGAGAAGAAAAGTATAACTCTGTGAGTTCAATTCACACATCACAGAATATCACCTGAATAATCTTCTCTCCAGTATCTATCTGAAGATATTTTCGTTTTCACTATAAGCCTCAAAGCGCTCCCGAGTATCCCTTAGCCGAGACACCTGAAAGAGTCTTAGAATACTGCTCATTGAAAACAGTGGTTTAACTGTGCGAGTGGATTTCATGTGACCTAGAGCTGTTTCACAGAAAGTTTCCTTCTGGTTTTTATCAGAGGGTATTTCTTTTTCAGCATATTCGTAAGAGTGTTCCAAAATGGCCTTTCTCAGGTTCTACAGAAGCAGTGATTTCACACTACTCAAGTCAAAAATGATTTAACACTATGAGTCAAATACATACATCAATAGTCGCTCCCAAAACTTCTCTCCAGTTTTCATCAGAAGGCGTATCCTTTCTCAGAACAAGCTGCCAGGCGCTACTTAATATCCCTTCACAGATTCCTCAAAGACAGAGTTTCCAAACTGTTCAACGTAGTGTAAGCTTTAAGTCTCTGAAATGAATGCACACGTCAGAGAGCAGTTTCTTGGAATTTTTTTTCTGAGTTTTATTTCAGGATATTGCACTATTCGCCATAGTCTTCTATCTGCTGCAAAAAAATCACTTTTTAACTATTACAGAAACAGTGTTCAAACACTGCCTTATGAGAAAAAAGGTATAACTCGCTGGGTGGAATGTGCACATCACAACGAAGTTTCTCAGAAAGCTTCTCTCCAGTTTTTATTTGAAGATATTTCCTATTTCCCCACAGGCCTGAATGTGCTCCCGAATGTCCCTTCGCGAATCCATCCATGAGGCAGTTTCAAAACTGTGTAATGGAATGAAAGTTTTATCTATGTTAGATGAATAGACGTATTTGTCACAAAACAGTTTCAAAGAAAGCCTCTTTCCAGTTTTTGTCTGAGGATATTTCTTTATACATCATAGCCGTGCCTATACTCCCGAATGTCCCCTGGAAGCTTTTTCTCCAAACGGGATTTCCCAATCCTCCATGAGAATAAAAGCATAACTCTGTGAGTTGAATGCACACGTCACAAAGCAGCTCCTTGTAAATTTTGTCTCCAGTATCTATCTGAAGATATTTCTGTTTTCACTGTAAGCCTCAAAGCGCTCCTGAGTATCCCTTAGCTGAATAACCTAAAACAGTGTTAGAATACTGCTCAATGAATACAGAAGCTTAACTCTGCATGTGGAATTCATGTGACCTAGAGCAGTTTCACAGAAAGTTTCCTTCAGCTTTTTATTGGAGAGTATTACTTTTTCAGCATATTCTTAAGAGCGTTCCCAAATGTTCTTTCTCAGGTTCCACAAAAACAGTGATTTCAAACTACTCAATCAAAAGAGCGGTTTAAATCTAGAAGATGAATGCATACATCACAAAGCAGTTGCTCCAAAAGTTTCTCCAGTTTTCATCAGAAGATGTTTCCTCTCTCACCACAAGCCCACGGGCGCCACTAAATATCCCTTCACAGATTCCTCAATGACAGAGCTTCCAAACTGGGCAACGTAGTGTAAGGTTTAACTTACTGAAATGAATACAGACGTCAGAGAGCAGTTTCTTGGAACGTTTCTTTCTGAGTTTTATTTCAGGATATTTCACTTTTCACCATAGTCTTCAATACACTGCAAAATATCAGTTTTTCAATTTTACAGGTAAAGTGTTCAAACACTGCATTTTGAGAAAAGAGGTATAACTCCCTGATTGGAATGCACAAATCACAAAGCAGTTTCTCAGAATGCTTCTCTCCAGCATTTATCTGGAGATATTTCCTTTTTCATCGCAAGCTGGTATGTGCTCCTGAATGTCCTTTCACGAATCTATCCATGACCCAATTTCAAAACTGTGAAATAGATCGTTTTATCTATGTGAGATGAATAGACATACCAATCACAAAGCAGTTTCACAGAAAGCTTCTTTATCATTTTTGTCTCAGGATATTTCCTTTTTCCCCATAGCTGTCTTATACTCCCGAATGTCCCCTGGTAGCTTTTTCTCTGAACGGGATTCCCCAATCCTCTATGAGAAGAAAAGTATAACTCTGTGAGTGGAATGCACACATCACAAGGCAGCTCCTCAGAAATCTTGTCTCCAGTATCTATCTGATGATATTTCCGTTTTCACCATAAGCCTCAAAGGGCTCCCGAGTATCCCTTAGCTGACTAACCTAAAACAGTGTTAGGATACTGCTCAATGAAAACAGAAGCTTAATTGTGCGAGTGGTCTTCACGTGACCTACAACAGTTTCACAGAAAGTTTCCTTCTGGTTTTTAATGGGGGGCATTTCTTTTTCAGCGTATTCTTAAGAGTATTCCCAAATGTAGTTTCTCAGTTTCCACAGAAACAGTGATTTCAAACTGCTCAATACAAAGAATGATTTAACTCTATGAGATGAATAAAGAGATCACAAAGCAGTTGCTCCGAAAGCTTCTGTCCAGTTTTCATTGGAAGACGTTTACTTTGTCACCACAAGCCTCTGGCCGCCACTTAATTTCCCTTCATGGCTTCCTCAAAGACAGAGCTTCCAAACTGGGCAACGTAGTGTAAACTTTAACTCTCTGAAATGAAAGCACACGTCAGAGAGCAGTTTTTTGGAACGCTTCTTTCTGGGTTTTATTTCAGGATATTTCACTTTTCATCATAGTCTTAAATGAGCTCCAAAATATCTCCTTTTCAGTTTTACAGGAACAGTGTTCAAACACTACCCTATGAGCAAAGAGGTATAATTCCCTGAGGGGAATGCACACATCACAAGTCAGTATCTCAGAAAACTTCTCTCCAGTTTTTATCTGGAGATATCTCCTGTTTCGCCTCAGGCATGAAAGTGCTCCTAAATATCCCTTTGTGAATCCATCCATGATGCAGTTTCAAAACTGTGTAATAGAAAGAAAGTTTTATCTATGTGAGATGATTAGATATACCTATCCCAAAGCAGTTTCACAGAAAGCCTCTTTCCAGTGTTTGTCTGAGGATAGTTCCTTTTTCACCACAGCCGTTAATATACTCCTGAATGTCCCTTGGTAACGTTTTCACCAAACAGGATTCCCCAATCCTCTATGGGAAGAAAAGTAAAACTCTGTGAGTGAAATGCATATGTCACAAAGCAGCTCCTCGGAAATCTTCTCTCCAGTATCTATCTGAAGACTTTTCCGTTTTCATTGTAGGCCTCAATGCACTCCCGAGTATCCCTTAGCTGACTAACCTAAAACCGTGTTAGAATACTGCTCAATGAAAACAGTAGCTTAAATGTGCTAGTGGAATTCACATGACCTAAAGTACTTTCACAGAAAGTATCCTTCTGTTTTTCATCAGAGTGTATTTCTTTTTCATCATATTCATAAGAGGATTCCCAAATGTCCTTTCTCGTGTTCAACAGAAACAGTGATTTCAAACTGCTCAATCGAAAGTTTGATTTAACTCTATGAGATGAATACACACATCACAAAGCAGTTGCTCCGAAAGCTTCTGTCCAGTTTTCATTGGAAGACGTTTCCTTTCTCACAACAAGACTCCGGGTGCCACTTAATATCCCTTCACAAATTCCTCAAAGAGAGAGCTTAAAAACTGGACAACGTAGTGTGAGCTTTAACTCTCTGTCATGAATGCACACGACAGAGAGCAGTTTCTTGGAACGCTTCTTTCTGGGTTTTATTTCAGGATATTTCACTTTTCACCATAGTCTTCAATGTGCTGCCAAATGTCACTTTTTCAGTTTTACAGGAACAATGTTCAAACACTGCCTTTTGAGAAAAGAGGTATAATTCCCTGAGTGGAGTGCACACAGAACAAAGAAGCTTCTCAGAAAGAGTCTCTCCAGTTTTTTTCTGAAGATATCTCCTATTTTCCCTCAGGCCTGAATGTGCTCCCGAATGTCCCTTCACGAATCCGTCCATGATGCAATTTCAAAACTGTGTAATAGAAAAGCTTTATCTATGTGAGATGAATAGACATATCTATCACAAAGCAGTTTCACAGAAAGCTTCTTTTCAGTTTTTGTCTGAGGATATTTCCTTTTTCACCGTAGCCATACAAATACTCCTGAATGTCCTCTGGTAGCTTTTTCTCCAAACCAGATTCCCCAATCCTCGATGAGAAGGAAAGTATAACTCTGTGAGTGGAATGCACACTTCACAAAGCAGCTCCTCGGAAGTCTTCTCTCCTGTTTCTATCTGAAGTTATTTCCATTTTCATTGTAAGCCTCAAAGCACTAGTAAGTATCCCTTAGCTGACTGACCTAAAACAGTGTTAGAATACTGCTCAATGAAAACAGAAGCTTAAATGTGCGAGTGGACTTCAGGTGACCTGGAACAGTTTCACAAAAAGTTTCCTTCTGGTTTTTATCAGAGGGTATTTATTTTCAGCATATTCTTAAGAGCGTTCCCAAATGTCCTTTCTCAGTGTCCACAGAAACAGTGATTTCAAACTCTTCAATCCAAAGAATGATTTAACTCTATGAGATGAATACACACATAACAAAGTAGATGGTCCAAAAGCTTCTGTCCAGTTTTCATCGGAAGACGATTCCTTTCTCACGACAAGCCTCCGGGCGCCACTCAATACACTTCACAGATTCCTCAAAGACAGAGTTTTCAAACTGTTCAACGTAGAGTAAGCTTTAACTCTGTGAAATGAATGCACACGTCAGGGGACACTTTCTTGGTACACTTCTTTCTGGGTTTTATTTCAGGATATTTCACTATTCACCACAGTCTTCAATGTGCTGCAAAATATCACATTTTCAGTTTTACAGGAACAGTATTCAAACACTACCTTATGAGAAAAGAGGTATAACTCCCTGAGTGGAATGCACACATCACAAAGCAGTTTCTCAGAAAGCTTCTCTACAGTTTTTATTCTAAGAAATCTCCTATTTACCCACAGGCCTGAATGTGCTCCCAAATGTCCCTTCGTGAATCTGTCCATGTCCCACTTTCAATACTGCGTAATAGAAAGAACGTTTTATCTATGTGAGATGAATAGACATATCTATCATAAAACAGTTTCGCAGAAAGCTTCTTTACAGTTTTTGTCTAAGGATATTTCCTTTTTCATCATAGCCGTCCATATACTGTCAAATGTCCCCTAGTAGTTTTTCTCCAAATGGGATTCCCCAAGCCTCTATGAGAAGAAAAGTATAACTCTGTGAGTGGAATGCACATGTCACAAAGTAGCTCCTCAGAAATCTTCTCTCCGTTGTTTATCTGAAGATATTTCCTTTTTCACCGTATGCCTCAAAATGTTCCCGACTATCGCTTCACAGAATAAACAAACACAATTGTAAAATACTGCTCAATGAATACAGAAGTTTAACTCTGCAAGTGGACTTCACGTGACCTAGAGCAGTTTCACAGAATGATTCCTTCTGGGTTTTATCAGAGGGTATTTCTTTTTCAGCATATTCTTAACATCATTCCGAAATGTCCTTTTTCAGTTTCCACAGAAACAGTGATTTCAAACTGCTCAATCCAAAGAATGATTTTACTGTATGAGATGAATACACACATCACAAAACAGTTGCTCCTAATGCTTCTCTCCAGTTTTAATTGGAAGACGTTTCTTTTCTCACCATAAGCCTCCAGGCGCCATTTAATATTTTTTCACAGATTCCTCAAAGACAGGGTTTTCAAACTTGGCAGCGTAGTATAAGCTTTAACTCTCTGAAATGAATGCACAAATCAGAGAGCAGTTTCTTGGAATGCTTCTTTTTGGGTTTTACTTCAGGATATTTCACTTTTCGCCATAGTCTTCAATGCGTTGCTAAATATCACTTTTTCAGTTTTACAGAAACAGTGTACAAACACTGCCTATTGAGAAAAGAAGTATAACTCCCTGAGTGGAATGCACACATCACAAAGCAGTTTCTCCAGAAGCTTCTCTCCAGTTTTTATCTGAAGATATCTCCTATTTCCCAACAGGACTGAAAGTGCTCCCGAATGTTCCTTCGTGAATCAGTCCATGACGCAGTTTCAAAACTAGGTAATAGACAGAATATTTTATCTATGTGAGACGAATAGAGATATCTATCACAAAGCAGTTTCACATAAAGCTTCTTTCCAGTTTAACTCTGAGGATATTTCCTTTTTCACCATTGTCATCCATATACTTCCAATTGTCCCCTGATAGCTTTTTCTCCAAAGGGGATTCTCCAGTCCTCTATGAGAAGAAAAGTGTGACTCTGTGAGTGGAGTGCACATGTCACAAAGTGGCTCCTCAGAAATCTTCTCTCCAGTATCTATCTGAAGATGTTGGCGTTTTCACCATAAATCTCAAAGTGCTCACCAAAAGCCTCCGGGCACCACTAAATATCTCTTCACAGATTCCTCAAAGACAAAGATTCCTATCTGGGCAACGTAGTGTAAGCTTTAACTCTCTGAAATGAATGCATACGTCAGAGAGCAGTTTCTTGGAACGCTTCTTTCCATGTTTTATTTCAGGATATTTCACTTTTCGCTAGAGTCTTCAATGTGCTGCAAAATATCACTTTTTCAGTTTTACAGAAACAGTGTTTACACACTGCCTTATGAAAAAGAGTTATAATTCCCTGAATGGAATGCATGCAACAGAAAGCAGTTTCTCAGAAAGCTTCTCTCCTGTTTTTATCTGAAGATATCTCCTTTTTCACCGTAAGCCTGAATGTGTTCCCAAATGACCCTTTGCAAATCTGTCCATGATGTAGTTTCAAAACTGCATAACAGAAAGAAAGTTTTATCCATGTGAGATGAATAGACATATCTATCACAAAGCAGTTTCACAAAGAGCTTCTTCCAGTATTTCTCTGAGGATATTTCCTTTTCAACATAGCCGTCCATATACTCCCGAATGTCCCCTGATCGCTTTTTCTTCAAATGGGATTTCCCAATCCACTATGAGTAGAAAAGTATAAATTCGTGAGTGGAGTGCACACATCACAAAGCAGCTCCTTGGAAATCTTCTCCTCAGTATCTATCTGAAGCATTTCTGTTTTCGCCATAAGCCTCAAAGCACTCCTGAGTATCCCTTAGCTGACAAAACTAAAACAGTGTAAGAATGCTGCTATATGAAAACAGAAGCTTAACTGTGTGAGTGGAATTAACCTGACCTAGAGCAGTTTCACAGAACGTTTCCTTCTGGTTTTTATCGGAATTTATTACTTTTACAGCATATTCTTAAGAGTGTTCCCAAAAGTCCTTTCTCAGGTTCCACAGAAAGAGAGATTTCAAACTGCTCAATCCAAAGAATGATTTATCTAGATGAGATGAATACAGACATCACAAAGCAGTTGCTCCGAAAGGTTCTCTGGAGTTTTCATTGGAAGACATTTCCTTTGTCACCACAAGCCTCCATGCACCACTTAATATCCCTTCACCGATTCCTCAAAGACAGAGTTTCCAAGCTTTGCAATTCAGTGTAAGCTTTATCTTTCTGAAATGAATGCACACGTTGGAGAGCAGTTTCTTGGAATGCTTCTTCCTGGGTTTTATTTCAGGATATTTAACTTTTTGCCATAGCCTTCAATGCGCTGCAAAATATCACTTTTTCAGTTTTACAGGAACAGTGTTCAAACACTGCCTTAAGAGAAAAGTGGTATAACTCCCTGAGTGGAATGCACACACCACAAAGCAGTTTCTCAGAAAGCTTCTCCCCACTTTTTATCTGAAGATATCTCCTCTTTCCACACAGACCTGAATGGGCTCCCGTACGTCCCTTCGAGAATCCTTCCATGATGCAGTTTCAAAACTGCACAATAGGAAATACCTTTTATCTATGTGAGATGAATAGACATATCTATCACAAATCAGTTTCACAGAAAGCTTCTTTCCAGTTTTTGTCTGAGGATACTTCCCTTTTCACCATAGCCATCCACATACTCACAAATGTCCTCTGGTAGCTTTTTCTCCTAACTCGATTCCCCAGTTCTCTATGAGAAGAAAAGTACAAATCTAGGAGTGGAATGCACACGTTATAAAGCAGCTTTTTGGAAATCTTTTCATCAGTATCTACCTGAAGATATTTCTGTTTTCACCATTAGCCTCAAATCGCTCCTGAGTATCTCTTAGCTGACTAACCTAAAGCAATGTTAGAATACTGCTCAATGAAAGCAGAAGTTTAACTCTGTGAGTGGAGTTCACCTGACCTAGGGCAGTTTCACAGAAAGTTTCCTTCTGGTTTTTATCGAAGTGTATTACTTTTTCAGCATATTCTTAAGAGTGTTCCCAAAAGTCAGCTTTGCAATGCAGTGTAAGCTTCATCTCTCTGAAATGAATGCACACGTCTGAGAGCAGTTTCTTGGAATGCTTCTTCCTGGGTTTTATTTCAGGATAGTTCAATTTTCGCCATAGTCTTCAATGCCCTGCCAAATATCACTTTTTCAATTTTAGAGGACCAGTGTTCAAACACTGCCTTATGAGAAAAATGATATAACTCCCTGAGTGGAATGCACACACCACAAAGCAATTTCTCAGACAGCTTTCCTCCAGTTTTTATATGAGGATATCTCCTCTTTCCACACAGGCCTGCATATGCTCCCGAATGTCCCTTTACGAATCCGTCCATCACGCTGTTTCAAAACTGTATAATAGAAAGCAAGTTTTATCTATGTGAGATGTATAGATATATTATCACAAAGCAGTTTCACAGAAAGCTTCTTTCCACTTTTTGTCTGTGGATATTTCCTTTTTCATCATAGCCGTCTATATATCCCTGAATGTCCCCTGGTAGCTTTTTCTCCAATCGGGATTCCCCAATCCTCTATGAGAAGAAAAATATTACTCTTTCAGTGGAATGCACACGTCAACAAAGCAACTCCTCGGAAATTTTCTCTCCAGTACCTATCTGAAGATATTTCTGTTTTCACCATATGCCTCAAAGCGCTCCTGAGTATCCCTTAGCTGACTAACCTAAAACAGTGTTAGAATGCTTCTCAATGAAAACAGAAGCTTAACTGTGTGAGTGCACTTCACGTGACCTAGGGCAGTTTCACAGAAAGTTTTCTTCTGTTTTTTATAGAGGGTATTTCTTTTTCAGCATATTCTTAAGAGTGTTCCCAAATGTCCTTTCTCAGTTTCCACAGAAACAGTGGGATTTAAGTGTATGAGATGAATACACACATCCAAAGCAGTTGCTCCGAAAGCTTCTCTACAGTTTTCATTGGAAGATGTTTCCTTTCTCACCACAATCCTAAGGGTGCCACTTAATATCCCTTCACAGATTCCTCAAAGACAGAATTTCCAACACATCATTGTAGTGTAAGCTTTAACTCTCTGAAATGAGTGTACACGTCAGAGAGCAGTTTCTTGGAACGCTTCTTCCTGGGTTTTATTTCAGGATATTTCACTTTTTGCCATAATCGTCAATGCGCTGCAAAATATCACTTTTTGAGTTTTACAGGAACAGTATTCAAACACTGCCTTATGATAAAAGAGGTATAACTCTCTGACTGAAATGCACACATCACAAAGCAGTTTGTCAGAAAGTTTCTCTTCTGTTTTTATCTGAAGATATTTCCTATTGTCTCACAGTCCAGAATGTGCTCTCGAATGACCCTTCGCGAATGCGTCCATGAAGCAGTTTCAAAACTGCGAAATAAAAAGAATGTTTTACCTATGTGAGATGAATAGATATATCTATCACAAAGCAGTTTCACAGAAAGCCTCTTTCCAGTTGCTTTCTGAGGATATTTCATTTTTCTCCATAGCAGTCCATATAATCCTGAATGTCCCCTGGTAGCTTTTTCTCCAAACAGGGTTCCCCAATCCTCTAAGAGAAGAAAAGTATAACTCTGTGTGTGGAAGGTCACAAAGCAGTTCCTCGGAAATATTCTCTCCAGTATCTATCTGAAGATATTTCCGTTTTCACCATAAGCCTCAAAGTGCTCCCAAGTGTCCCTTAACTGACTAACCTAAAACAGTGTCAGAAGACTGCTCAATGAAAACAGAAGCTTAACTGAGCATGTGGAATTCATGTGACCCAGAGTAGTTTCACAGAAAGTTTTCTTCTGGTTTTTTATGGAGGGTATTTCTTTTTCAGCATATTCTTTAGAGCGTTCCCAAATGTCTTTTCTCAGGTTCCTCAGAAACAGTGATTTCAAGCTGCTCTATCCAAAGAATGATTTAAGTCTATGAGATGAATAAACAGATAACAAAACAGTTGCTCCAAAAGCTTCTGTCCAGTTTTTATCAGAATGTTTCATTAGTTACCACAAGCCTCCCGGCGCCACTTAATATCCCTTCACAGATTCCTCAAGACAGAGTTACTAAACTGGGCAATGTAGTGTAAGCTTTACCTCACTGAAATGAATGCACACGTCAGAGACCGATTTCTTGGAACGCTTTTTTCTGGGTTTTATTTCAGGATATTTCACTTTTCACCTTAGTCTTCGATGTGCTGCAAAATATCAGTTTTTCAGTTTTACAGGTACAGTGTTCCAACACTGCATTTTGAGAAAAGAGGTATAATTCCCTGAGTGGAATGCACACGTCACAAGTCAGTTTCTCAGAAAGCTTCTCTCCAGTTTTTATCTGAAGATATATCCTATTTCCCCTGAGGTATGAAAGTGCTTCCGAATGTCCCTTCGTGAATCCATCCATGACGCAGTTACAAAACTGGGTAATAGAAAGAAAGTTTTATCTATGTGAGATGAGTAGACATATCTGTCCCAAAGCAGTTTCACCAAAAGCTTCTTTCCAATGTTTGTCTGAGGATAGCTCCTTTTTCACCACAGCCGTTCATATACTCCCAAATGTCCCCTGTTAACTTTTTCACCAAATGGGATTCCCCAATCCTCTATGAGAAGACAAGTTTAACTCTGTGAGTAGAATGCACACGTCACAAAGCAGGTCCTCGGAAATCTCCTCTCCAGTATCTATCTGAAGACTTTTCCATTTTCACCATAAGCCTCAAAGCACTCCCGATTATCCCTTAGCTGACTCACCTAAAGCAGTGTTAGAATACAGCTCAATGAAAACAGAAGCTTAATGGTGCGAGTGGACTTCATGTGACATAGAGCAGTTTCACAAAATGCTTCCTTCTGGTTTTTATCTGAGGGTATTTCTTTTTCAGTATAGTCTTAAGAGCATTCCAAAATGTCCCTTCTCAGGTTCCACAGAAACAGTGATTTCAAACTGCTCAATCCAAAGGTTGATTTCACTCTATGAGATGAATACGCACATCACAAAACAGTTGCTGTGAAAGTTTCTCTCCAGTTCTCATCGAAAGTAGTTTCCTTTCTCACCACAAGCCTGCGGGCGAAACTTAATATCCCTGCACGGATTCCTCTAAACAGAGTTTTCAAACTTGGCAACGTAGTGTCAGCTTTCACTCTCTGAAATGAATGCATGCATTAGAGAGCAGTTTCTTGGAATACTTCTATCTGGGTTTTACTTCAGGATATTTCACTTTTCACCATAGTCTTCAATGCACTGTGAAATATTACTTCTTCAGTTTTACAGGGACAGTGTTCACATACTGCCTTACGAGAAAACTGGTAAAACTGCCTGAGTGGAATGCACATGTCACAAAGCAGCTCCTCGGAATTCTTCTCTCCAGTATCTATCTGAAGATATTTCTGTTTTCACCATAAGCTTCAAAGCACTCCCGATTATCCGTTAGCTGACTAACCTAAAACAGTGTTAGAATACTGCTCAATGCAAACAGAAGATTAATTTTGCAAGTGGACTTCATGTGACCCAGAACAGTTTCACAGAAAGCTTCCTTCTGCTTTTTATCGGAGGGTATTACTTTTTCAGTATATTCTTAAGAGCATTCCCAAATGTCCTTTGTCAGGTTCCACAGAAACAGTGATTTCAAACTGCTCAATTCATGGAATCATTTATCCCTATGAGTTGAATACATACATCGCAAAGCAGTCATTCCAAAAGCTTCTCCCCAGTTTTCATCAGAAGTCGTATCCTTCATCACCACAAGCCTCGAGGTGCCACTTAATATCCCTTCGCAGATTTTTCAAAGACAGAGTTTCCAAACTGTTCAACGTAGTGTAAGCTTTAAGTCTCTGAAATGAATGCACATGTCAGAGAGAACTTTCTTGGAATGTTTCTTTCTTGGTTTTATTTCAGGATATTGCACTATTCGCTATATTCTTCTATCTCCTGCAAAATATCACTTTTTAACTTTTACAGGAACAGTGTTCAAACACTGTCTTATGAGAAAAGAGATATAACTCCCTGGGTGGAATTCACACATCACAAAGCAGTTTCTCAGAAAGCTTCTCTCCCGTTTTTATCTGAAGATATCTCCTTTTTCACTGTACCCATGAATGTGCTCCCGTATGTCCCTTCGTGAATCCATCCATGACACAGTTTCAAAACTGCGTAACAGAAAGAAAGTTTTATCTATGTGAGATGAATAGACATGTCTATCACATAGCATTTTCACACAAAGTTTCTTTCCAGTTTTCGTCTGAGGATATTTCCTTTTTCACTAAGCCGTCTATATAATCCCGAATGTTCCTGGGTAGCTTTTTCTCCAGACGGGATTCCCCAATCCAGTATGAGAAGAAAGGTATAACTCTGTGAGAGGAATGCACACGTCACAAATCAGTTTCTCAGAATGCTTCTCTCCTGTATTTATCTGAAGATATTTCCTATTTTCCCACAGTCCAGAATGTGCTCCCAAATGTCCCTTTGCGAATCTGTCCTTCACACTGCTTCAAAACTGTGTAATAGAAAGAAAGTTTTATCTATGTGAGTTGAAGAGACATATCTGTCACAAAGCAGTTTCACAGAAAGCTTCTTTCTCGTTTTTATCTGAGGATATTTCCTTTTTCACCATACCCTTCCATATACTCCCGAATGTCCCCTGGTAGCTTTCTCTCCAAACGGGATTCCACAATCCTCTATGGTAAGAAAAGCATAATTCTGTGAGTGGAATGCACACGTCACAAAGCAGCTACTTGGAAATCTAATCTCCAGTATCTATCTGAAGATATTTCCGCATTCACTGTATGCCTCAAAGTGCTCCCAAGTATCACTTAGCTGACTATTCTAAAACATTGTTGGAATACTGCTCAATGAAAACAGAAGCTTCACTGTGTGAGTGGACTTCACGTGACCTAGAGCAGTTTCACAGAATGTTACTTCTGGTTTTTATCGGAGGCTATTTCTTTTCAGAATATTCTTAAGAGCGTTCCCAAATGTCTTTTCTCAGGTTCCACGGAAACAGTGATTTCAAACTGCTCAATCCAAAGAATGATTTAACTCTATGAAATGAATATACAGATCACAAAGTAGTTGCTCTGAAAGCTTCTGTCCAGTTTTCATTGGAAGACGTTTTCTCTCTCACCACAAGCCCAGGGGCGCCACTAAATATCCCCTCACAGATTCCTCAAAGACAGAGTTTCCAAACTCGGCAATGTAGTGTAAGCTTCAGCTCTCTGAAATGAATGCACACGTTAGAGAGCAGTTTCTTGGAACGCTTCTTTCTCGGTTATATTTCAGGATATTTCACTTTTCACCACAGTCTTCAATGCAGTGCAAAATATCACTTTTTTAGTTTTACAGGAACAGTGTTCACACATTGCCTTATGGTGAAAGAGGTAAAACTCCTTGAGTGGAATGCACACATCACAAAGCAGCTCCTCAGAAATATTCTCTCCAGTTTTTATCTTAAAATATTTCCTTTTTCACTGTATGCTGCAAAGGGCTCTTGATTATCACTTTGCAGACTATACAAAAGCAGTGTTGGAATGCTGCTTAATGAAAACAGAAGCTTCACTCTGTGAGTGGACTTCACGTGACATAGAGCAGTTTCACAGAATGTTACTTCTGGTTTTTATCAGAGGATAATTCTTTCCAGGATATTCCTAAAAGCGTTCCCAAATGTCCTTTCTCAGGTTCCACAGAAACAGTGATTTTGAAATGCTCAATCCAAAGAATGATTTGAATATATGAGATGAATACACACACAACGAAGCATTTGCTCAGAAAGCTTCTCTCCAGTTTTCATTGGAAAACGTTTCCTTTCTCACCAGAAGCCTCTGGACGCCACTTAATATCCCTTCACAGATTCCTCAAAGACAGAGTTTCCAAACTGGGCAACATAGTGCAAGCTTTAACTCTTTAAAATGAATGCACACGTCAGAGAGCAGATTCACGGAATACTTCTTTTTCTGGGTGTTATTTCAGGATATTTCACTTTTTGCCATAGTCTTCAATGTGCTGGAAAACAACAGTTCTTCAGTTTTACAGGAACAGTGTTCAAACACTGCCTTATGAGAAAAGAGGTATAATTCCCTGAGAGTAATGCACACTTCAAAAAGCAGTTTGTCAGAAAGTTTCTCTCCAGTTTTTATCTGAAGATATCTCCTTTTTCACTGTTCGCATGAATGTGCTCCCATATGTCCCTTCGAGAATCCATCCATGACGCAGTTTCAAAACCGCATAACAGAAAGAAAGATTCAGCTATGTGACATGAATAGACACACCTATCACAAAGCAGTATCACAGAAAGCTTCTTTCCAGTTTTCATCTGAGGATATTTCATTTTACACCATAGCTGTCAATAGACTCCTGAATGTCCCTGGGTAACTTTTTCTAAAAAAACGGAATTGCCCTATCCTCTTTGAGGAGAAAAGTAAAACTCTGGGAGTGGAATGCACACATCAGAAAGCAGCTCCTCAGAAATCTTCTCTTCAGTATCTATCTGAAGATATTTCCATTTTCACTGTAAACCTCAAAGTGCTCCCGAGTATCCCTTAGCAGACTAACCCAAAAAAGTGTTAGAATACTGCTAATGAAAACAAAGGCTTAAGTGTGTGAGTGGACTTCACGTGACCTAGAACAGTTTCACAAAAAGTTTCCTTCTGGTGTTTATTGGAGGATATTTATTTTTCTGTATATTCTTAAGCGCGTTCCCAAATGTTCTTTCTCAGGTTCCACAGAAACAGTGATTTCAAACTGCTCAACCCAAAGAATGATTTAAATCTATGAAATGAATACACACATCCCAAAGCAGTTGCTCCGAAAGCTTCTGTCCAGTTTTCATCAGAAGACGTTTCCTTTCTCACCACAATCCTCTGTGCGCCATATAATATCCTTTCACAGATTCCTCAATGACAGATTTTTCAAACTCAGGAACGTATTGTGAGCTTCAACTCTCTGAAAGGAATGCACACGTCAGAAACCAGTTTCTTGGAATGCTTCATTCTTGGTTTTATTTCAGGATATTTCACTTTTCGCCATAGTCTTCAATGAGCTGCAAAATATCACTTTTTCAGGTTTACAGGAACAGTGTTCAAACACTGTCTCATGAGAAAAGAGGTATAACTCTCTGAGTGGAGTGCACATATCACAAAGCAATTTCTGAGAAAGCTTCTCTCCAGTTTTTATCTGAAGATATCTCCTATTTCCCCCTCAGGCCTGAATGTGCTCCCGAATGTCCCTTCACGAATCCGCCCATGATGCAGTTTCAAAACTACGTTATAGAAAGGAAGTTTTATTTATGTGAGTGAGTGGACATATCTATCACAAAGTAGTTTCACAGACAACTTCTTTTCTGTTTTTGTCTGAGGATGTTTCCTTTTTCACCATAGCCATCCATATACTGCCGAATGTTCCCTGGTAGCTTTTTCTCCAAAAGGGATACCCCAATCCTTTATGAGAAGAAAAGTATAACTCTGTGAGTGGAATGTACACGTCATAAAGCAGCTCCTCGGAAATATTCTCTCCTGTATCTATCTGAAGATATTTTCGTTATTACTCTAAGCCTCAAAGCGCTTCTGAGAGTGCCTTAGCTGACTAACCCAAAACAATGTTAGAATACTGCTCAATGAAAACAGAAGCTTAACTGTGTGAGTGGAATTCCTGTGACCTTGAGCAGTTTCACAGAAAGTTTCCTTCTGGGTTTTATCTACGGGTATTTCTTTTTAAGAATATTCTTGTGTGTTCCCCAATGTCCTTTCTCAGATTCCACAGAAAGAGTGATTTCAAACTGCTCAATCCAAAGAATGATTTAACTCTCTGAGATGAATACACACATCACAAAGCAGTTACTCTGAGAGCTTCTCTCCAGTTTTCATCGGAACAGCTTTCCTTTCTCACTACAAGCCTACGGGCACCACTGAATATCCCTTCAAGGATTCCTCAAAGACAGAGTTACCAAACTGGGCAACGTAGCATAAGCTTTACCTCTCTGAAATGAATTCACATATCAGAGACCAGTTTCTTGAAACATTTCTTTCTGGGTTTTATTTCAGGATATTTCACTTTTTGCCATAGTCTTCAATGCAATGCAAAATATCACCTTTTCACCTTTACAGGAACAGTGTTCAAACACTGCCTTATGTGAAAAGAGGAATAACACCCTGAGTGGAATATACACATCACAAAGCAGTTTCTCAGAAAGTTTCTCTTCAGGTTTTACCTGAGGACATTTCCTATTTCTCCACAGGTCTGAATGTGCTCCAGAATGTCCTTTCGTGAATCCGTCCATGACGCAGTTTCAAATCTGCATAATAGAAAGAAAGTTTTATCTATGTGAAATGACTAGATATATCTATCACAAAGTAGTTTCACAGAAAGCTTTTTTCCAGTTTTTGTCTGAAGATATTTCCCTTTTTACCATAGCCGTCCATATTATCCCAAATGTCCCCTGGTAGCTTTTTCTCCAAAAGGGATTCCTCCAATCCTATATGAGAAGAAAAGTATAACTCTGTGAGTTGAATGTACGTGTCACAAAGCAGCTCCTCGGAAATCCACTCTCCAGTATCTGTCTGAAGATATTTCCATTTTCACCGTTCTCTCAAAGTGCTTCCGAGTAACCATTAGGGACTAACCTAAAACAGTGTTAGAATACTGCTCAATGGAAACAGAAGATTAACTGTGCATTTGTAATTCACGTGACCTAGAGCAGTTTAACAGAAAGTTTCCTTCTGGTTTTTATCTGAGGGTACTATTTTTTCAGCATATTCTGAAAACTGATCCCAAATATCCTTTCTCAAGTTCCACAGGAAGAGTGACTTCACACTGCACAATCCAAAGAACGATTTAAATCTCTGAGATGAATACACACATCACAAAGCAGTTGCTCCGAAAGCTTCTCTCCTGTTTTCATCGGAAGACTTTCTTCTAATCACAAGGCACTGGGCACCACTTTATATCCCTTCACATATTCCTCAAAGACAGAGTTTCCAAACTGGGCAACATAGTGCAATCTTTAACTCTCTGAAATGAATGCCCACGTCAGAGAGTAGTTTCTTGGAATGCTTCTTTCTGGGTTTTATTTCAAGATATTTCACTTTTTGCCATAGTCTTCATTGTGCTGCAAACTATCAGTTTTCCAGTTTTACAGGTACAGAGTTCAAACATTGCCTTTTGAGAAAAGAGGTATAACTCCCTGAGTGGAATGCACACATCACAATGCAGTTTCTCAAAAAGCTTCTCTCCAGTTTTTATCTGAAGGTATCTCGTGTTTCCCCACAGGCCTGAAAGTGCTCCCAAATATCCCTTCGCGAATCCATCCAAAACGCAGTTTAAAACCTGTGTAAGAGAAAGAAAGTTTTATTTATGTGAGATGAATAGACATATCTATCACAAAACAGTTTCACAGAAATCTTCCTTCCAGTTTTTGTCTGAGGATATTTCCTTTTTCACCATAGCTGTCCATATACTCCCGAATGTCCCCTGGTAGCTTTTCTCCAATTGGAATTCCCCAAACCTCTATGACAAGAAAACTATTACCCTGCAAGTAGAATGCACAAGTCACAAAGCAGCTCCTCGGAAATCTTCTCTCCAGTATCTATCTGAAGATATTTCCGTTATTACCGTATGCCTCAAAGCGCTTCCGAGTGTCCCTTAGCTGACCAACCTACAACAGTGTTAGAATACTGCTCAATGAAAACAGAAACTTAACTGTGCGAGTGAAATTCACATGATTTAGAGCAGTTTTACAAAAAGTTTCCTTGTGCTTTTCGTCGAAGGGTATTTCTTTTTCAGCATATTTTTAAGAGAGTTCCCAAATATCATTTCTCAGGTTCCACAGAAACAGTGATTTTAAACTGCTCTATGCAAAGAATGATTTAACTCTGTGAGATGAATACACACATTACAAGGCAGTTGCTCTGAAAGCTTCCCTCCAGTTTTCATCAAAAGACATTTCTTTCTTACCACAAGCCTCCCGGCGCCACTTAGTATTCCTGCACAGATTCCTCAAAGATAGTTTCCAAACTCGGCAACATAGTGAAAGCTTTAACTCTCTTAAATGAATGCACATGTCAGA
Organism: Papio anubis; assembly: GCF_008728515.1. Lineage (NCBI taxonomy): Eukaryota > Metazoa > Chordata > Mammalia > Primates > Cercopithecidae > Papio > Papio anubis. The sequence continues at coordinate 18,561 of NW_022166420.1, read as the reverse complement.
GAGGAGTTTCTTGGAATGCTCTTTCTGGGTTTTATTTCAGGATATTTCACTTTTCACCATAGTCTTCAATGCACTTCAAAATATCACTTTTTCAGTTTTACAGGAACAGTGTTCACACATTACCTTATGCAAAAAGAGGTAAAACTCCTTGAGTGAAATGCACACATCACAAAGCAGTTTGTCAGAAAACTTCTCTCCAGTTTTTATCTGAAGAAATTTTCTTTTTCCCCACATTCTTGAATGAGCTCCCGAATGTCCCTTCACGAATTCAACCATTACGAAACAGCGTAACATAAAGAAAGCTATATCTATGTGAGATGAATAGACATATCTATCCCTAAGCAGTTTCACAGAAAACTTCTTTCCAGTTTTTGTCTGAGGATATTTCCTTTTTCAATACAGCCATCCATATACTCCCGAATGTGCCCTGATTGCTTTTTCTCCAAACAGGATTCCCCAATACTCTATGAGAAGAAAAGTATAACTCTGTGAGTGGAATACACACGTCACAAAGCATCTCCTCAGATCCTCTCTCCAGTTTTTATCTGAAGTTATTTCCTTTTTCACCATATGGCTCAAAGCGATCCTGATTATCACTTCATAGACTAAACAAAAACAGTGTTAGAATACTGCTCAATGAAAACAGAAGCTTATCTGTGTGAGTGAACTTCACATGACTTAGAGCAGTTTCACCAAAAGTTTTCTTCTGGTTTTTATTGGAGGGTATTTCTTTTTCAGCATATTCCTAAAGCGTTCCCAAATGTCCTTTCAAACAAAAAAGTTGCTCCAAAAGATTCTGTCCAGTTTTCATCGGAAGACCTTTCCTTTCTCTAAACAAGCCTCCGGACACCACTTAATATCCCTTCACATATTCCTCAAAGACAGGGTTTTCAATCTGAGGAACGTATTGTGAGCTTTAACTCCTGAAAGGAATGCACATGTCAGAGACCACTTACTTTGAATGCTTCATTCTGGGTTTTATTTCAGGATATTCCACTTTTTGCCATAGTCTTCAATGTGCTGCAAATATCACTTTTTCAGTTTTACAGGAACAGTGCTCAAACAATGCCTCATGAAAAAAGAGGTATAACTCTGTGAGAGGAATGCACATATCACAAAGCAGTTTCTCAGAAAGCTTCTCTCCAGTTTTTATCTGAAGATATCTCCTATTTCCTCACAGGCCAGATTGTGCTCTCGAATGTCCCTTCGCAAATACGCCCATGAGACAGTTTCAAAACTGTATAATAGAAAGAAAGTTGTATCTATGTGAGATGAATAGACATATCTACCACAAAGCGGTTTCGCCAAAAGCTTCCTTCCAGTTTTTGTCTGAGGACATTTCCTTTTTCACCTTAGCAGTCCATATACACCTGAATGTCCCCCGGTTCCTTTTTCTCCAAACTGGATTCCTCAATCCTCTATGAGAGGAAAAGTGTAACTCTGTGAGTGGAACACACACGTCTCAAAGCATCTCCTTGGAAATCTTCTCTCTTCTATCTATCTCATGATATTTCCGTTCTCACCGTAAGCCTCAAAACATTCCCCAGTATTCCTTAGCTGACTAACCTAAAACAATGTTAGAATACTGCTCAATGAAAACAGAACCTTAACTGAGCATATGGACTTCAAGAGACCTAGAGCAGTTTCACAGAAAGATTCCTTCTGGTGTTTATCAGAGGGTATTTCTTCTTTAGCATATTCTTAAGCATTTTCCCAAATGTCTTTTCTTAAGTTCCACAGAAACAGTTATTTCAAACTGCTGAATCCAAAGAATGATTTAACTCTATGAGATGAATACACACATCACAAAGCAGTTGCTCCGAAAGCTTCTCTCCAGCTTTCATCGGAAGATGTTTACTTTCTCACCACAAGCCTCCAGATGCCACTTTATATCCCTTCACAGACTCCTCAAAGACAGACTTTCCAAATTGGGCACCGTAGTGTAAGCTTTATCTCTCTGAAATAAATGCACATGTCAGGGATCAGTTTCTTGGAAGGCTTCTTTCTGGGTTTAATGTCAGGATATTTCACATTTTGCTGTAGTCTTCAATGCACTGCAAAGTATCACTTTTTCAATTTTACAGAAACAGTGTTCAAACACTGCCTTAAGCGGAAAGAGGTATAACTCCCTGAGTGGAATGCACACATCACAAAGCACTTCCTCAGAAAACTTCTCTCCAATTTTTATGTGAAGATATGTCCTATTTCTCCACAGGCCTGAATGTGCTCCTGAAAGTCCCTTCACGAATCCATCATGAATTATGAGGAATCAGTGAAGGGATATTTAGTGGCACATGGTGGCTTGTGGTAAGAAAGGTAACGTCTTCCAATGAAAACTGCAGAGAAGCTTTCAGAGCAACTGCTTTTTCATGTCTGTATTCATCTCATAGAGATAAATCATTCTTTGGATTGAGCAGGTTGAAATCACTGTTTCTGTGGAACCTGAGAAAGGACTTTTGGGACTCTGCGTAATAGAAAGAAGGGTTTATCTATGAGAGATGACTAGACATATCTATCACAAAGCAGTTTCACAGAAAGCTTCTTTCCAGTTTTTGTCTGAGAATATTTCCTTTCTAACCATAGCCGACCATATAATCCCGAATATTCCCTAGTAGGTTTGTCTCCAGATGGGATCCCCCAATCTTCTATGAGAAGAAAGGTATAACTCTGTGAATGGAATGCACATATCACAAGGCAGCTCCTCGGAAATATTCTATCCAGTATCTATCTGATGATATTTCCGTTTTCACCATAAGCCTCAAAGCACTCCCGAGTATCCGTTAGCTGACTAACATAAAACAGTGTTACAGTACTGCTCAATGAAAACAGAAGCTTAACTGTGCGAGTGGCCTTCACGTGACCTGGAGGAGTTTCACAGAAAGATTCCTTCTGTTTTTTTATGGAGGGTATTTCTTTTTCAACATATTCTTAGGAGCATTCGCAAATGTCTTTTCTCAGGTTCCACAGAAACAGTGATTTCAAACTGCTCAATCCAAAGAAAGATTCAACTCTATGAGATGAATAAAGAGATCACAAAGCAGTTGCTCCAAAAGCTTCTATCCAGTTTTCATCAGAAGACATTTTCTTTCTCACCACAAACCTCCGGGCACCACTTAATATCCCTTCACAGATTCCACAAAGACAGAGTTTCGAAACTGGGCAATGCAGTATAAGATTTAACTCTCTGAAATGAATGCACAGGTCAGACAGCAGTTCCTTGGAACGCTTCTTTCTGGGTTTCATTTCAGGATATTTGACTTTTCACCATAGTCTTCAATGCGCTGCAAAATATCACTTTTTCAGTTTTACAGTAACAGTGTTCAAGCACAGCCCTATGAGAAAAGCGGTATAACACCCTGAATGGAATGCACACATCACAAAGCAGTTTTTCACAATGATTCTCTCCAGTTTTTATCTGAAGTTTTCTCCTATTTCCCCACAGGACTGAATGTGCTCCCAAATGTTCCTTCACGAATCCATCCATGACGCAGTTTCAAAAATGCGTAATAGAAAGAAAGTTCTTTCTATGTGAGATGAAGAGATGTATCTATCACAAAGCCATTTAACAGAAAACTTCTTTCCAGTTTTTGTCTGAAGATATTTCCTTTTTCATCATAGCCATCAATATACTCCCAAATGTCCCCTGGTAGCTTTTTCTCCAAACAGGATTCCCAATTCTCTATGAGAAGAAAAGTATAAATCTGTGAGTGGAATGTACACGTCAGAAAGCAACTTCTCAGAAATCTTTTCTCCAGTATCTATCTGAAGATATTTCCACTTTCACTGTAAGCCTCACAGCGCTCCCTATTATCCCTTAGCAGACTAACCTGAAAAAGTGTTAGAATACTGCTCAATGAAAACAGACATTTCACTGTACGAGTAGACTACACGTGAGTGAAAGGAGTTTCACAGAAAGTTTCCTTCTGGTTTTTATCGGAGGTTATTTCTTTTTCAAAATATTCTTAAGAATGTTTCCAAATGTCTTTTCTCAAGTTCCACAGAAACAATGATTTCATATTGCGAAATCCAAAGAATAATTTAACACTATGAGATGAATACTCATATCACAAAGCAGTTGCTCCAAAAGCTTCTTTCCATTTTTCATCTGAAGACGTTTCCTTCTCACCATATGCCTCTGGGAGCCACTTAATACCCTTTCACAAATTCCTCAAAGACAGAGTTTCCAAACTGGACAAAATAGTGTAAGTTTCAACTCTCTGAAATGAATGGCCAAGTCAAAGAGCAGCTTCTTGGAACGCTTCTTTCTGAAATTTATTTCAGGATATTTCACTTTTTCCCATACTCTTCAATGCACTGAAAAACCTCACTTTTTCAGTTTTACAAGAACAGTGTTCAAACACTGCCCTATGAGAAAAGAGGTGCAACTCCCTGAGTGGAATGAACACATCACAGAGCAGTTTCTCAGAAAGCTTCTCTCCAGTTTTTATCTGAAGATATCTCCTATGTACCCCTCAGGCCTGAATGTGCTCCCGAATGTCCCTTCGTGAATCCACCCATCACGGTCTTTTAAAACTGTTTAATAGTAGGAAAGGTTTATCTATGTGAGATGTACAGACATATTATCACAACGTAGTTTCACAGAAAGCTTCTTTACAGTTTTTGTCTGAGGATATTTCCTTTTTCACCTTAGCCGTCCAAATACACCCGAGTGTCCCCTAGTAAATTTTTCTCCAGATGGGATTCCCCAATCCTCTATGAGAAGAAAAGTATAACTCTGTGAGGGTAAAGCACACGTCACAAAACAGCTCCTCGGAAATCTTCTCTCCAATACCTATCTGATAATAATTCCATTTTCACCATAAACCTCAAAGTGCTCCCGAGAATCCCTTAGCTCACTTACCTAAAGCAGTGTTAGAATACTGCTCAGTGAAAACAGAAGCTTAACTGTGCGAGTGGACTTCACATGTCCTATATTAGTTTCACAGAAAGTTTCCTTCTGGTTTTTATCGGATGTTATTTCTTTCTCGAAATATTCTTAAGAGCGTTACCAAATGTCCTTTCTCAGGTTCCACAGAAACAGTGATTTCATATTGCTCAATTCAAGGAATGATTAACACTATGAGATGAATACCTATATCACAACGCAGTTGCTCCAAAAGCTTCTCTCCAGTTTTCATCAGAAGACGTTTCCTTCTCATCATATGCCTCTGGGTGCCATTTAATACTCCTTCACTGATTTTTCAAAGACAGAATTTCCAAACTGGACATCATAGTGTAAGCTTTGCCTATCTGAATTGAATGCACAAGTCAGAGAGCAGTTTCTTGGAACACTTCTTTCTGGGTTTTATTTCAGGATATTTCACTTTTCGCCATAGTCTTCAATGCGCTGAAAAATATCACTTTTTCAGTTTTACAGGTACGGTGTTCAAACACTGTCTTATGACAAAAGAGGAATAACTCCCTGGGTGGAATGCACAGATCACAAAGCAGTTTCTCAGAAAGCTTCTCTACAGTTTTTGTCCGAAGATATCTCCCATTTCCCCCCAGGTCTGAATTTGCTCTTGAATGTCCCTTTGCGAATCCGTCCATGGTGCACTTTCAAAACTGCGTAGTAGAAAGAAAGTTTTATCTATGTGAGATGAATAGATGTATCTATCACAAAGCAGATTCATAGAAAGCTTCTTTCCAGTTTTTGTCTGAGAACATTTCCTTTTTCAATATAGCCATCAATACACTCTCGAATGTTCCCTAGTTGCTTTTTCTCCAAACGGGATTCCCCAATCCTCTATGAGAAGAAAAGTATAACTCCATGAGTGGAATGCACATGTCACAAAACATCTCCTCAGAAATCATCTCTCCAGTTTTTATCTGAAGATACTTGGTTTTCCACCGTATGCCTCAAAGCGCTCCCGATTATCACTTTGCAGACTAAACAAAAACAGTGTTAGAATACTCCTCAATGAAAACAGAAGCTTAACTGTGCAAGTGGAATTCACGTGACCTAGAGACTTTTCACAGAAAGTTTCCTTCTGGTTTTTATCAGAGGGTATTTCTTTTTCAGCATATACTTAAAAGCATTCCCAAATGTCCTTTCTCAGGTTCCACAGAAATAGTGAATTCAAACTGCTCAAACCAAAGAATGATTTAACTCTATGAGATGAATACAGACATCACAAATTAGTTGCTCCAAAAACTTCTCTCCAGTTTTCATCGGAAGACATTTTCTATCTCACCACAAGCCTCCGTGCGCCACTTAATATCTCTTCACAGATTTCTGAAAGACTGTGTTTCCAAACTGAGCAACGTAGCGTAAGCTTTATCTCTCTGAAATGAATGCACACGTCAGAGAGCATTTTCTTGGAACGCTTCTTTCTGGGTTTTATTTCACGATAATTCACTTTTCACCATAGTCTCCAAAGCGATGCAAAATATCACTTTTTCAGTTTTAGATGAATAGTGTTCAAGCACTGCCATATGAGAAAAGAAGTATAAATCCCTGAGTGGAATGTTCACATCACAAAGCAGTTTCTCAGAAAGCTTCTCTCCAGTTTTCATCTGAAGATATCGCCTATTACCCTCAGGCCTGAATGTGCTTGTGAATTTCCCTTCAAAAATCCATCCATCATGCAGTTTCATAACTGTGCAATAGAAAGAAAATTTTATTTATGTGAGATGAATACATTTGTCTATCACAAATCTGTTTCACAGAGAGCTTCTCTCCAGTTTCTGTCTGAGGATACTTCCTTTTTCATTGTAACTGTCCACATGTTCGTGAATGTCCCCTGGTAGCTTTTTCTCCAAACGGGATTCCCCAATCTTCTATGAGAAGAAAAGTATAACTCTGTGAGTGGAATGCACACATCACAAAGCAGCACCTCAGAAATCTTCTCTCCAATATCTATCTGAAGATATTTGCTTTCACCGTATGCCTCAAAGCCCTCCCGTGTGTCCGTTAGCTGATTCACCTAAAACAGTGTTAGAAAACTGCTCAATGAAAACAGAAGCTTAACTGTGCGTGTGGACTTGACGTGACCTTGTGTGGTTTCACAGAAAGTTTCCTTCAGGTTTTTATCGGAGGGTATTTCTTTTTCAATATATTCTTAAGAGCGTTCCCAAATGTTCTTTCTCAGGTTCCACAGAAACAGTGATTTCAAACTGCTCAATCCAAAGAATGATTTAAGTCTATAACATGAATACACACATCACAAAGCAGTTGCTTCAAAAACTTCTCTCCAGTTTTCATCGGAAGACGTTTCCTTTCTCACCACAAGCCCACGGGCACAACTTAATATCCCTTCACAGATTCCTCAAAGACAGAGTTTACAAACTGGCCAACGTAGTGTAGGCTTTATCTCTCTGAAATGAATGCACACTTCAGAGAGCAGTTTCCTGGAATGCTTATTTCTGGGTTTTATTTCAGGAGATTTCACTTTTCACCATAGTCTTCAAGGTGCTGCAAAATATCACGTTTTCAGTTTCACAGGAACAGTGTTCAAACACTGCCTTATGGAAAAAGAGGTATAACTCACAGAGTGGAATGCACACATCACAAAGTTGTTTCTCAGAAAGCATCTCTCCAGTTTTTTTTCTGAAGATATATCCTATTTCCCCTCAGGCCTGAATGTGCTCCCGAATGTCCCTTCATGAATCTCTATATGACACAGTTATAAAACTGTGTAATAGAAAGAAAGTTTTATCTATGTGAGATGAATAGACATATCTATCACAATGCAGTTGCACAGAAAACTTCTTTCCACCTTTTTTGTGAGGACATTTCCTTTTTCACCTTTGCCGTCCATATACTCGTGAATGTACCCTGGTTGCTTTTTCTCCTAATGGGATACCCCAATTCTCTACAGAAGAAAAGTATAACTCTGTGAGTGGAATGCACACGTCAGAAAGCATCTCCTTGGAAATTTTCTCTCCATTATATATCTGACAATATTTCTGTTTTCACCATAATCCTCAAACTGCTCCTGAGTATCCCTTAACTGAGAAACATAAAATTGTGTAAGAATACTGCTCAATGAAAACAGAAGCATAACTCTGTGAGTGGAATTCACCTGTCCTAGAGCAGTGTCACAGAAAATTTCATTTTGATTTTTATCGGAGGGTATTACTTTTTCAGCATATTCTTAAGAGTGTTTCCAAATGTCCTTTCTCAGGTTCCACAGAAACGGTGATTTCAAACTGCTCAATCCAAAGAATGATTTATCTCTATGAGATGAATACAAACATCACAAATCAGTTGCTCCAAAAGCTTCTCTGCAGTTTTCATTGGAAGACGTTTCCTTTCTCAACAGAAGGCTCCAGGCACCACTTAATATTCCTTCACAGTTTCCTCAAAGACAGAGTTTCCAAACTGGGCAAGGTAGTGTAAGCTTTAACTCTCCGAAATGTATCCACAAGTCAGAGGACAGTTTCTTGTAATGCTTCCTTCAGGTTATATTTCAGGATATTTCACTTTTCACCATAGATTTCAATGCACTGCAAAATATCACATTTTCAGTTTTGCAGGAAACGTGTTCAAACACTGCCTTATGAGAAAAGAGGTATAATTCCCTGAGAGGAATGCACACATCACAAAGCAGTTTCTCAGAAAACTTCTCTCCAGTTTTTATGTGAAGATATCTCCTATTTTTCCACAGGCCTGAATGTGCTCCCTAAAGTCCTTTCGCAAATCCGTCCATGATGCAGTTTTAAAACTGCGTAACAGAAATAAAGTATTATCTGTGTGAGATGAATAGACATATCTATCAGAAATCTGTTTCCCAGAAAGCTTCTTTCCAGTTTTTGTCTGAGGATATTTCCTCTTTCACCATAGCCGTCTTATACTCCTGAATGTCCCCTGGTAGCTTTTTCTCCAGATGGGATTCCCCAATCCTCTAAACAAGAAAAGTATAACTCTGCGAGTCGAATGCACACATTACAAAGCAGCTCCTCAGAAATCTTCTCTCCAGTATCTATCTGAAGAAATTTCTCTTTTCATTGTAAGCCTCAAAGAGCTACTGAGTATCCCTTAGCTGTCTAACCTAAAACAGTGTTAGAATACTGCTCAATGAATATGGAAGCTTAACTGTGCGAGTGCACTTCACGTGACCTAATGCAGTTTCACAGAAAGATACCTTCTGGTTTTTATTGGAGGGTATTTCTTTTCCAGCATATTCTTAGGAGCATTCCCAAATGTCCTTTCCCAGCTTCTACAGAAACAGTGATGTCAAACTGCTCAATAGAAAAAATGATTTACCGCTATGAGATGAATACACACATCAAAAAGTGGTTGCTCTGAAGGCATCTCTCCAGTTTTCATTGGAAGTCGTTTCCTTTCTCACAAGACCAGGGGTGCACTTAATATCCCTTGAAAGATTCCTCAAAGACAGAATTTCCAAACTGGACACCATAGTGTAAGTTTTAACTCCTTGAAATGAATGGTCACGTTGGAGAGCAGTTTTTTGGACGCTTCTTTCAGGGTTTTATTTCAGGATATTTTACTTTTTGCCATAGTCTTCAATGCGCTGCAAAATTTCACATTTTCACTTTTACAGGAACAGTGTTCAAACACTGCCTTACGAGAAAAGAAGTATTACACGCTGAGTGGAATGTGCACATCACAAAGCAGTTTCTCAGAAAGCTTCTCTTCTGTTTTTATCTGAAGATATCTCCTTTTTCAACGTACACCTGAATGTGCTCCCAAAAGTCCCTTTGCGAATCCATCCATGACGCAATTTCAAAACTGTGTAATAAAAATAAAGATTCATATATGTGAGATGAATGGACATATCTATCACAAAGCAATTTCACAGAAAGCTTCTTTCCAGTTTTTGTCTGAAGATATTTCCTTTTTCACCATATCCATCCATATACCACCGAATGTCCCCAGGTAGCTTTTTCTCCAAACAGGATTCCCAATACTCTATGAGAAGAAAAGTATAACTCTGTGAGGTGAATTCACACATCACAAAGCAGCTCCTCTATAATCTCTCCAGTAACTATCTGAAGATATTTTCTTATTCACCATAAGCCTCAAAGTGCTCCCGAGTATCTCTTAGCTGACACACCTGAAAGAGTCTTAGAATACTTCTCGTTGAAAATAGTGGCTTAACTGTGCAAGTGGACTTCATGTGATATAGAACAGTTTCACAGAAAGTTTCCTCCTGGTTTTTATCATAGGGTATTTCTTTTTCAGCATATTCTTAAGAGTGTTCCCAAATGGCCTTTCTCAGGTTCCAAAGCAGTTTCTCAGAAAGTTTCTCGCCAGTTTTTATCTGAAGATACCTGCTATTACCCCCTCAGGCCTGAATGTGCTCCCGAATATTCCTTCGCGAATCCGTCCATGATGCAGTTTCAAAGCTGTGTAATAGAAAGAAAGTTGTATCTTTGTGAGATGTATAGACATATTATCACAAAGCAGTTTCATAGAAAGCTTCTTTCCAGTTTTTGTCTTGAGATATTTTCTTTTTCACCATAACCGTCCATATACTCCCGAATGTCACTTGGTATCTTTTTCTCCAGATGGAATTTCTCAATCCTCTATGAGACGAAAAGCATAACTCTGTGAGTTGAAAGCACACGTCACATAGCAGCTCCTCGGAAATCCTCTCTCCAATATCTATCTAAAGACATTTCCATTTTCACTGTAAGCCTCAATGTGCTCCCGAGTATACCTTAGCTGACTAACATAAAAGAGTGTTAGAATACTGCTCAATGAAAACAGAGGCTTAACTGTGCAAGTGAACTTCACATGACCTAAAGCAGTTTCACAGAAAGTTTCCTTCTGTTTTTTAATGGAGGGTATTTCTTTTTCAGCATATTCTTAAGAGCGTTCCCAAATGTCCTTTGTCAGGTTCCACAAAAGCAGCGATTTCAAACTGCTCAATCGAAAGAATGATTTAACTCTATGAGATGAATACACACATCACAAAGCAGTTGCTCTGAAAGCTTCTGTCCAGTTTTCATCAGAAGACGTTTCGTTCCTCACCAGAAGCTTCCGTTCGTCACTTAATACTCCTTCACAGATTCCTCAAAGACAGAGTTTCCAAACTGGGCAATGCAGTGTAAGCTTTAACTCTCTGAAATGAATGCAGACGTCAGACAGCCGTTTCTTGAAATGCTTCTTTCTTGGTTTTATTTCCAGATCTTTCACATTTCGCCATAGTCTTCAATGCACTGCAAAATATCACTTTTTCAGTTTTATAGGAACAGTGTTCAAACACTGCCTTATAGAAAAGAGGTATAACTCTCTGAGTGGAATGCACACATCACAAAGCAGTTTCTCAGAAAGCTTCTCTCCAGTTTTTATCTGAAGATACCTCCTATTTCCCCCTCTGGCTTGAATGTGCTCCCGAATGTCCCTTTGCGATTCCATCCATGACGCAGTTTCAAAACTGCAGAATAGAAAGAAAGTTTTATCTTTGTGAAATGTATAGACATGTTATCACAAAGCAGTTTCATAGAAAACTTCTTTCCAGTTTTTGTCTGAAGATATTTCCTTTTTCACCATAGCCATCCATATACTCCCGAATGTCACCTGGTAGCTTTTTGTCTAGATGAAATTTCTCAATCCTCTATGAGAAGAAAAACATAACTCTTTGTTTGAAAGCACACGTCACATAGCAGCTCTTCGGAAATCGTCTCTCCAGTATCTATCTGAAGACATTTCCATTTTCACTGTAAGCCACAAAGCGCTCCCGAGTATCCCTTAGCTGACTAACCTAAAACAGTGTTAGAATACTGCTCAATGAAAACAGAGGCTTAACTGTGTGAGTGCACTTCACATGATCTAGAGCAGTTTCACAGAAAGTTTCCTTCTCTTTTTTATTGGAGAATATTGCTTTTTCAGCATATTCTTAAGAGCGTTCCCAAATATCCTTGCTCAGGTTCCACAGAAACAGTGATTTCAAATGGCTCAATCCAAAGAATGATTTAACTCTATGAGATGAATACACACATCACAAAGCATTTGCCGGAAAGCTTCTGTCCAGTTTTCAGTGGAAGACGTTTTCTTTCTCACCACAAGTCTCTGGGCTCCACCTAATATGCCTTCACAGTTTCCTCAAAGACAGAGTTTCAAAACTGGGCACTATAGCATAAACTTTAACTCTTTGAAATGAATGCACACGTCAGAGAGCAGTGTCCTGGAACACTTCTTAACGGGTTTTATTTCAGGATATTTCAGTTTTCGCCACAGTCTTCAATGTCCTGCAAAATATCACTTCTTCAGTTTTACAGGAACAGTGTTCAAACACTGGTTTATGAGTAATGAGGTATAACTCCTGGAGAGGAATGCACACATCACAATGCAGTTTCTTAGAAAATTTCTCTCCAGTGTTTATCTGAAGATGTCTCCTATTTCCCAAATGCTTGAATGTGCAACCAAAGTTCCTTCGTGAATCCATTCATGACGTACTTTCAAAACTGCGTAATACATCGAAAGTTTTTTCTATGTGATGAATAGACATATCTATCACAAAGTAGTTTCACAGAAAGCTTCTTTCCAGTTTTTGTCTGAGGATATTTCCTTTTTCTCCATACCCGTCCATATACTCTCAAATGTCCCCTGGTATCTTTTTCTCCACACGTCATTCTGAAGTCTTCTATCAGAACAAAAGTAAAACACTGTGAGTGGAATGCACACGTCACAAAGCAGTTCGTCTGAAATCTATTCTACAGTATCTATCTGAACATATTTCCGTTTTCACCATAAATCTCAAAGTGCAGCCGGGTATCCCTTAGCTGACTAACCTGAAACAGAGTTAGAATACTGCTCAATTAAAACAGAGGCTTAACTGTGCGACTGGACTTCACGTGACCTAGAGCAGTAACACAGAAACTTTCCTTCTGGGTTTTACTGGAGTGTATTTCTTTTCCCGCATATTCTTAAGAACATTCCCAAATGTCCCTTTTCAGGTTCCACAGAAACATTGATTTCAAACTGTTCAATACAAAGAATGATTTAATTTTATGAGGTGAACACACACATAACAAAGCAGTTGCTCCAAACGTTTCTGTTTTCTTCGGTAGACATTTCCTTTCTCAACACAAGCCTCCGGGCGCCACTTAGTATCCCTTCACAGATTCCTCAAAGACAGAGTTTCCAAACTGGGCAATGTGGTGTAAGCTTTACCTCTCTGAAATGAATGCACACGTCAGAGAGCAGTTTCTTGGAATGCTTCTTTCTGGGTTTTATTTCAGGATATTTCACTTTTCGATATAGTCTTCAATGTGCTGCAAAGTATCACTTTTTCAGTTTTACAGGAGCAGTGTTCAAACACTGCCTTATGAGAAAATAGGTATAACTCCCTGAGTGGAATGCACACATCACAAAGCACTTTCTCAGAAGGTTTCTCTCTAGTTTTTATCTGAAGATATTTCCTATTTCCCCACAGGCATGAAGGTGCTCCTGAATGTCCCTTTGCGAATCCGTTCATGACACAGTTTTAAATATGCAAAATAGAAAAAACGTTTTATCTATGTGAATTGAATAGTCATATCTATCATGAAGAAGTTTCACAGAAAGTTTCTTTGAAGTTTCTTTCTGAGAATATTTCCTTTTTCACCTTAGCTGTCCATATACTCCCAAATTACCCCTGGTAGCTCATTCTCCAAATGGAAAAACTCCAATCCTCTATGAAAAGAAAAGTATAACTCTGTGTGGAATGTACACATCACAATGCAGCAACTCAAAAATATGCTCTCCAGTATGTGTCTGAAGATATTTCCATTTTCACTGTAAGTATCAAGGCACTCCCGAATATCCTTAGCTGAATAACCTAAAACAGTGTTAGAATACGGCTCAATGAAAACAGAAGCTTAACTGTGCGAGTGGAATTCACATGACCTAGAGCAGTTTCACAGAAAATTTCCTTCAGGTTTTCATTGGAGTGTATCTTTCTTTCAGCATATTCTTCAGAGTGTTCCCAAATGTTCTTTCTCAGGTTCCACAGAAACAGTGATTTCAAACTGCTCAATTCAAAGAATGATTTAACTCTATGAGATGAATAGACACATCACAAAGCAGTTGCTCTGAAAGCTTCTCTCCCGTTTTCTTCAGTAGACGTTTTCTTTCTCACCACAAGCCCACGGGCACCCAATCCTCTATGAGAAAAAAAGTATAATTCTGTGAGTGGAATGCACACATCACAAAGCAGCTCCTCGAAAATCTTCTCTCCAGTATCTATCTGAGGATATTTTTGCTTTCACCGTAAGCGTCCGAGCGCTCCCGAGTATCCCTTAGTTGACTAACCTGAAACAGTGTTAGAATACTGCTCAATGAAAACAGACGCTTAATTGTGCGTGTGAACTTCACATGACCTAGAGCGGTTTCACAGAAAGTTTCCTTCTGGTTTTTATCAGAAATTATTCCTTTTCAGCATATTCTTAAAAACGTTCCCGAATGTCCTTTCTCAGATTACACAGAAGCAGTGATTTCAAACTGCTCAATCCAAACAATGATTTAACTCTATGAGATGAATACACACATCACAAAGCAGCTACTCCGAAAGGTTCTCTAAAATTTCCATCGGAAGACGTTTCCTTTCTCAACACAAGCCTCTGTTCACCACACAATATCCCTTCACAGATTCCTCAAAGACAGACTTTCCAAACTGGGCAACGTAGTGTTAGCTTTAACACCCTGAAATGAATGCACACGTCAGAGAGCAGTTTCTTGGAACACTTCTTTCTGGGTTTTATTTCAGGATATTTCACTTTTTGCCATAGTTTTCAATGTGCTACAAAATATCACTTTTTCCGTTTTAGAGGAACAATGTTCAAACACTGCCTTATGAGAAAAGAGGTATAACTCCCTGAGTGGAAGGTTCACATCACAAAGTACTTTCTCAGAAAGCTTCTCTCCAATTTTTTCTGAAGATATCTCCTATATCCCCACAGGCCTGAATGTGCTCGCGAATGTCACTTCACGAAACCATCCATCACACCGTTTATAAACTGTATAGTAGAAGGAAAGTTTTATGTATGTTAGAAGAATATACATGTCTATCACAAATCAGTTTTACAGAAAATGTCTTTCCACTTTTTGTCTGAGGATATTTCCTTTGTCACCATTGCCGTCCATTTACTCCTGAATGTGCAATGGTAGCTTTTTCTCCAAATGGGATTCCCCAGTCCTGTACGGGAAGTGAAGTATAACTCTGTCAGTTGAATGCAAACGTCACAAAGCAGCTCCTCAAAAATCTGCTCTCAAGTATCAATCTGAAGATATTTTCATTTTCACTGTAAGCCTCAAAGCACTCCCGAGTATCACTTAGCTGACTAACCTAAAACATTGTTAGAATACTGCTCAATGAAAGCAGAAGCTTAACTGTGCGAGTGGACTTCATGTGACCTAGAGGAGTTTCACAGAAAGTTTTCTTCTGATTTTTATTGGAGGGTATTTCTTTTTCAGCATATTCTTAAGAGCGTTCCCAAATGTCCTTTCTCAGGTTCCACAGAAACAGTGAATTCAAACTGCTCAATCCAAAGAATGATTTAACTCTATGAGATGAATACACACATCACAAAGCAGTTGCTCCTAAAGCTTTGATCCAATTTTCATTGGAAAACGTTTCCTGTCTCCCCACAAGCCTCCAGGCAGCTTTTAATAGCCCTTCACAGATTCCTCAAATACAGAGTTTCCAAACTATGCAACGTAGTGTAAGCTCTAAATCTCTGATGAATGCACTTGTCAGAGAGCAGTTTTGTGGAATGTTTATTTCTGGGTTTTATTTCAGAATATTTCACTTTTCGCCATAGAATTCACAATGCTGCAAAGTATCACTTTTTCAATTTTACAGGAACAGTGTTCAAACACTGCCTTATGATAAAATTGGTATAACTCCCTCAGTGGAATGCAAAAATCACAAAGCAGTTTCTCTGAAAGCTTCTCTCCATTTTTCATCTGAAGATATCTCCTATTTTCCCACAGCCTGAATGTGCTCCCGAATTGCCTTCAAGAATCCGTCCATGTCGCAGTTTCAAAAGTGCGTAATAGAAAGAAAGTTTTATCTATGTGTGATGAATAGAAATATCTATCTCAAAGCAGTTTTACAGAAACCTTCTTTCCAGTTTTTGTCTGAGGATATTTCCTTTTTCTCCATAGCCGTCCATATATTCCTGAATGTCCCCTGGTAGCTTTTTCTCCAAACGGGATTCCCCCATCATCTATGAGAAGAAAAGTAAAACTCTGTGAGTGGAATGTACATGTCACAATATGGCTCCTTGGAAATGTTCTCTCCAGTATCAATCTGAAGATATTTCTGCTTTCATTGTAAGCCTCTGAGTGCTCCTGAGTATCCCTTAGCTGTCTAACCTAAAAGAGTGTTAGAATACAACTCATTGAATACAGAAGTTTAAATGTAAAAGTAGACTTCATGTGATCTAGAGCAGTTTCACAGAAAGTTTCCTTCTGGTTGTTATCAGAGGGTATTTCCTTTTCAGTATATTTAAGAGTGTTCCCAAATATTCTTTCTCAGGTTCCACAGAAACAGTGATTTCAAACTGCTCAATCCAAAGAATGATTTAACTCTATGGGATGAATACACACATCACAAAGCAGTTGCTCCGAAAGCTTTTCTCCAGTTTTCCACGGAAGAATTTTCCTTTCTTACCACATTCCTCCAGCGCAACTGAATGACACTTCACAGATTTCTTAAAGACAGAGTTTCCAAACTGGGTAATGTAGTGTAAGCTTTAACTTTCTTAAACGAATGCACACGTGAGAGAGCCGTTTCTTGGAACGTTTCTTTCTGGGTTTTATTTCCGGGTATTTCACTTTTCACCACAGTCTTCAATGCCCTGCAAAATATCACTTTTTCACTTTTACAGGAACAGTGTTCAAACACCGCCTTATGTGAAAAGAGGTATAACTCCATATGTGGAATGCACACATAACAAAGCAGTTTCTCAGAAAGATTCTCTCCAGTGTTTATCTGAAGATATTTTCTATTTCCCCACAGGCCTGAAGGTGCTCCCGAATGTCCCTTCGCAAATTGGTCCATGACTCAGTTTCAAATCTGCGTAATAGAAAGAAAGTTTTACGTATGTGAGATGAATAGACATGTCTATCACAAAGCAGTATCACAGAAATCATTTTTCCTGTTTTTGTCTGAGGATATTTCCTTTTTTGCCATAGCTATCCATATATTCCCGAATGTCCCCTGGTAGCTTTTTCTCCAAAATGGGATTCCCCCAATCCTCTATGAGAAGAAAAGTATAACTCTGTGAGTTGAATGTACACATCACAAAGCAGCTCCTCTGAAATCTTCTCTCTAGTATCTATCTGAAAATATTTCAGTTTTCACCGTAAGCCTCAAAGCACTGTTGAGTATCCCTTACCTGACTGAACTAAAACAGTGTTATAATACTCGTCAATGAAAACAGAAGCTTAACTGTAGGAGTGGAATTCATGTGACCTAGAGCAGTTTCACAGAAAGTTTCCTTCTAGTTTTCATCGGAAGGTATTCCTTTTCCAGCATATTCTTAAGAACGTTCTCAAGTGTCCTTTCTCAGGTTCCACACAAACAGTGATTTCAAACTGCTCAAACCAAACAATGATTTAACTCTAAGAGATGAACAACCACATCACAAAGCAGTTGCTCTGAAAGTTTCTCTCCAATTATCATCAGAAGACGTTTCCTTTCTCACCACAAGTCTTTGGGTGTCACTTAATAGCCCTTCACAGATTCCTCAAAGACAGAGATTCTAATCTGGGAAACTTATTGTAAGCTTTAACTCTCTGAAATGAATCCACACGTCAGAGAACATTTTCTTGGAACTCTTCTTTCCGAGTTTTATTTCAGGATATTTCACTTTCCACCATAGTCTTCAATGCGCTGCAAAATATCACTTCTTCAGTTTTACAGGAACAATGTTCACACACTGCCTTTATGAGAAAAGTGGTATAACTCCCTGAGTGAATGCACACATCACAAAACAGTTTCTCAGAAAAATTCTGTCCAGTTTTTTTCTGTAGCTATTTCCTATTTCCCCGCAGGCCTGAATGTGCTCCCGAATGTCCCTTCACGAATCTGCCCATGACGCAGTTTCAAAACTGCATAACAGAATGAAAGTTTTATATATGTGAAATGAATTGACAGATTTATCACAAACTAGTTTCACAGAAAGCTTCTTTCCAGTTTTTGTCTGAGAATATTTCCTTCATCATCATAGCAATTTATGTCCCCAGTGGCTTTTTCTCCAAACGGGATTCCCCAACCCTCTAGGAGAAGAAAAGTATAACTCTGTGAGTTGAATGCACACGTCACAAAGCAGCTTCTTGTAATTCTTCTCTCCAGTATCTATCTGAAGATATTTCCGTTTTCACTGTAAGCCTCAATGCGCTCCCAAGTATCCTTTAGCTGTCTAACCTAAAACAGTGTTAGAATACTGATCAATGAAAACAGAAACTTAAATGTGTGAGTGGAATTCACGTGACTTAGAGCAGTTTCACAGAAAGTTTTCTTCTGGTTTTATCCGAGGGTATTTCCTTTTCAGCATATTCTTTTTTTTTTTAATTAATTTATTATTATTATACTTTAAGTTGTAGGGTACATGTGCATAACGTGCAGGTTTGTTACATATGTATACTTGTGCCATGTTGGTGTG
>NW_022166419.1:0-1430 GCF_008728515.1 Papio anubis | reverse complement strand
TATTGCTCTAAATAATTTTTTAAAATATGCCTTATTAGATGAGGAAAGCTGAAATATTGTTGTACAAGCCTTTTGCTGTAGAACAATGGGACAGAATAAAGGTAGCTCACAAAATAAGAGAACATTTCTTGCCTGTGTTTTTTTCCTCCAAATTCTTCTGTTCAGGTCCAGACAGACGGGCTACGTTTCCTTTCTATTAACTGAGGAGACAGAGATGAAAGGACTAGAGCATGTCATCACTGTCTTAAATGTACTGAAACCCTAACAGCGTTAGCTGAAAAAATGTCCAAAGTGGCCATGAAACCAAATTTAAAAGACAAACTCCAAAATGATCTATGCTAGAATCCCAAGGCGGTCAGGGAAAACTGGTTCCATGGAGGAAGGTAGTCAAAGAAATAAGCAGATGACCTAGACCCTCATCCAATATGTGTGATGTACTTGGGGAGAAAGTAACCTCTTTACTCATCTGTATAGGTTCATGAGTCATAAAAACACATGTCCCCACACCAAGCTGGTCAATACAAGACCTCGAACTGCATCACGTAAACCCTTTCTCCGAGGCAGTCTAGAGAATCTGAAATGGTGAGCCTATATTTTTTTCTTTTTTCTTTCTTTCTTTTTTTTGTTTTTGAGATGAAGTCCCACTCTGTTGCCCAGGCTGGAGTGCAGTGGTGTGATCTTGGCTCACTGCAACCTTCACCTCCTGGGTTCAAGTGATTCTCCTGCCTCAGCCTTCAGAGTAGCTGGGATTATAGTTGCCCGTCCCCATGCCCGGTTAGTTTTTGTATTTTTAGTAGAGACGGGGTTTCACCATGTTGGCCAGGCTGGTCTTGAACTCCTGAGCTCAAGTGATCCACCCACCTCGGCCTCTCAAAGTGCTGGGATTACAGGCATGAGCCACCATGCCGAGCTGTGAGCCTATATCTTAATCAAAGTCCTGAGAATAACCTTGAAGAAGACTCCCTGAAAATGAGGAACAACAGGAGAAGCAACGGACCTGGAATCTGCAGACCTGGGTTGGAATTCTGGCTCTGTCACTTTCTGGTGAAGTGACTTGAGTAATGAGCATGAGCCTTTCTGGGTAGCATTTACAGCACAAGGCAGTTTAAGGAAGCAATGAAAGAGCATGTGTATGGTGCCTAGCAATGCGCTGGACACAGTGCCGGTGCTCAGCCGTCATGTCACACCAGCAGTGACCAGTGAACATGAACCCTGGGGATGCCCAGAGCTGGTACAGCCAGGAGCTCCGGAAGCATGGGATTCTCAGAGGGAAACGGAGCTCACTGCTCTAAAAGTCCTATTCAAGTTCGAAAGTAAGATACAATGCACACAAAGCCAAATTGTCATCATTCAGCTCCTATTACAGGGGAACTAAGAGCTGCGTCGAAAATTACTTGCAAAGCCTGTAAGTGGTTCTGCCACTTATTAGC
>NW_022166418.1:0-1430 GCF_008728515.1 Papio anubis | reverse complement strand
GTGTGTTGTTGTTGTTGTTTTTCGCTTTTTCGAGACAGGGTTTCACTCTGTTGCCCAGGTTGGAGTGCAGTGGTGCAATCATGGCTCACTGCAGACTTGACCTTCTGGGCTCAATCAGTCCTCCTGCCTCAACCTCCCAAGTGGCTGGGAACACAGGTGTGCGTCACTATGCCTACCTAATGTTTTTACATTTTGTGCAGACAGGGTCTTCTTATGTGGCTCAGGCTGTTCTTGAACTCCTAGCTCAAGCAGTCTTCCCACCTTGGCCTTCCAAAGTGCTGAGATTACAGGTGTGAGCCACTGTGAACAGCCTATGGGTTTTACACAACTAAAAGGTGGCAATATTTCAAAAACGACTGAATTAAAGTCAAATTCTGAGTATTCTGTTTATAGATTGTTTTTGTTTATAGTAGAGTATTTTATCTACATATGAGTAGAAAAATTAAGATGCACATGTGATTCATACATTATTATATAGTCTATAAAATTTATGGTTCTTGTGTTCATTTCAGCAAAATCATGAACTGGTTGTTTTTAATATCATCATGTAATTCATATTCTAGCAGTAACGTTATTTAGATGATGAACATATTAAATGTATATATGGCAGATGGTATGAAAAAACATGTTAAATAAAATTGTGTTCAAAATGCTCAAAATGTGGATGCATTTTACCATAAATGTAAATCACAATAAATAAGAAGATGTATTTTTTGCATTCAAAATTTATATTTCTTTTAAAATACTTAACAATCATTAAAACCCAGTGGCAACAGAAGGCTAGATTGACATAAGTATCCATGTTTAACTTAATATAGATACAGATGGTTACATATGAAAATATATTCTTGGGTTAGTATACACACATCTATCGCCTTACTCTCTCAGCTGGGAGAGCCTGAAAATAATACTTTGCTAGCAATGAGCATACCTGGTATGCAAATCTTGGTTTTGTATGCCATTATCCAACAAAAGGAAGCATGGGTCCTTGGAGAAATGGCTGATTCTAAAACTGGGGCAGAAAATATTCAAAGTGGGCCTAAAATATTTTGTAATACCAGAAAGTAAGTGTGTTCTCAAAAACTAGACAAAACAGCTACAATAAAACCACACGCAATGATGGGATATCTCAAATGGACACAAACACCAAACAAAGGAGATCCCAGTGTTAAGGCTGGGACAACTTCCACACCAAAATTAAGTAGTCTTGGGTTATTACTCAAGGTACAAAATAAATACATAAATTCATATGTATATAAATAGATGATTGAATAAATTATTATTTGTGTATGAGGAGGCAAATCTCCCATGCAGAAGAATTCCAAATAAATTATGTAGTTAATCTACCCTAAAGGGAGGGAGCATAAACCTCTACTCCTTAATTGTGAGCTGTGTATGGTGATTTCCTTTCAAGGAGAACAACATAGAAA
>NW_022166417.1:0-1431 GCF_008728515.1 Papio anubis | reverse complement strand
ATATTGGGTTTCAGGGATGAGAAACAAGTCCACATTCTCAGATGAGACTAAGTGATATGATGAAAATGGAATTCAAGGACTTTCATTATATTCTATTCATGTGGAGAATTCAAAAACTAAATGAAGAGATCCCAGGAACACTTCTTCACGAGACATTTTTCAACTTAGTTTGGCCTTAAAAGACCAAAATGTTGAATATTCTGTGACAGTGCTCACTTACAGAGCAATAAGAAATGTGGATTATGGAGATTCCACCTCTGGGGACAGGGCACAGCTAAACAATAACAACAACAACAACAACAACAAAGCTGCAGAAACCTCTGCAGATGCAAACGACTCTGTCTGACAGTTTTGAAGAGAGCATTGGATCTCCCAACACGGAGGTTGAGATCTGAGAACGGACAGACTGCCTGCTCAAGTGGATCCCTGACCCCTGAGTAGCCTAACTGGGAGACATCCCCCACTAGGGGCAGACCAACACCCCACACCTCACACAGTGGAGTACACCCCTGAGAGGAAGCTTCCAAAGCAAGAATCAGACAGGCACACTGGCTGTTCAGCAATATTCTGTCTTCTGCAGCCTCTGCTGCTGATACCCAGGCAAACAGGGTCTGGAGTGGACCTCAAGCAATCTCCAACAGACCTGCAGCTGAGGGTCCTGACTGTTAGAAGGACAACTAACAAACAGGAAGGACACCCACACCAAAACCCCATCACTACGTCACCATCATCAAAGACCAGAGACAGATAAAACCACAAAGATGGGGGAAAAGCAAGGCAGAAAAGCTGGAAATTCAAAAAATAAGAGTGCATCTCCCCCTGCAAAGGAACGCAACTCATCACCAGCAATGGCTCAAAGTTGGATAGAGAATGACTTTGATGAGATGAGAGAAGAAGGCTGCAGTCCATCAAACTTCTCAGAGCTAAAGGAGGAATTATGTACCCAGCGCAAAGAAACTAAAAATCTTGAAAAAAGAGTGGAAGAATTGATAACTAGAAAAATTAATGCAGAGAAGGCCATAAACGAACTGACAGAGATGAAAACCATGACACGAGAAATACATGACAAATACACAAGCTTCAGTAACTGACTCAATCAACTGGAAGAAACAGTATCAGCGACTCAGGAGCAAATGAATGAAATGAAGTGAGAAGAGAAATCTAAAGAAAAAAGAAGAAAAAGAAATGAACAAAGCCTGCAAGAAGTATGGGATTATGTAAAAAGACTAAATCTACATCTAATTGGGGTGCCTGAAAGTGAGGGGGAAAATGGAACCAAGCTGGAAAACACTCTTCAGGATATCATCCAGGAGAACTTCCCCAACCTAGTAGGGCAGGCCAACATTCAAATTCAGGAAATACAGAGAACACCACAAAGATACTCCTCGAGAAGAGCAACTCCAAGACACATAATTGCCAGATTCACCAAAG
>NW_022166416.1:0-1431 GCF_008728515.1 Papio anubis | reverse complement strand
AGCAGTTTCTCAGAAAGCTTCTTTACAGATTTCATTTGAGGATATTGACTTTTCCACCATAGCCCTCTTTGGGCTTCCAAATATCACTTTCCCAATTTTACAAGAACTGTCTTAGAGAAAGGCTTCTAGAGGAGGAAGCTGTAGCTCTGTGAGATGATTTCACAGAATACAAAGAAGTTTCTCAGAAAACTTCTTTCTCTTTGTTATCGGAGGATACTTCCTTTGGCCCTATAGTCTTCAAAGGGATCCGAAATATCTGTTCCCAGATTCCACAGAAATAAGGCTAGCAAAGAGATCCACGAAATACAGATGTAACTCTGTGAGTGGAAGTCACACATCACAGAGCAGTTTCTCAGAAAGCTTCTTTCCAGATTTCATCTGAGTATATTTCCTTTTTCACCATAGCCTTCTATGGGCTTCCAAATATCACTTTGAAAATTAAACAAGAAATGTCTTAGCGAAAGGCTTGTTGAAGAGAAAGGTGTAACTATGTGAGATGATTTCACTGGACACAAGGAAGTTTCTCAGAAAGCTTCTTTCTCTTTGTTATTGGAGGATATTTCCTTTGGCCGTATAGTCTTCAAAGGGATCCGAAATATCTGTTCTCAGATTCCACAGAAATAAGGCTAGCAAAGAGATTCACGAAATACAGATGTAACTCTGTGAGATGAATTAACAGAACACTAAGAAGTTTCTCAGAAAGCTTCTTTCCAGATTTCATCTGAGGATATTTCCTTTTTCACCATAGCCCTCTATGGGCTTCTAAATATCACTTTGCCAATTCCACAAGAACTCTCTTAGCGAAAGGCTTCTTGAAGAGAAAGCTGTAACTCTGTGAGATGATTTCACAGAACACAAAGAAGTTTCTCAGAAAGCTTTTTTTTCTTTGT
The DNA here is from genome assembly GCF_008728515.1 of Papio anubis. Taxonomy (NCBI): domain Eukaryota; kingdom Metazoa; phylum Chordata; class Mammalia; order Primates; family Cercopithecidae; genus Papio; species Papio anubis. Next base: position 541 of record NW_022166416.1, on the reverse strand, counting down.
TAACGGAGGATATTTCCTTTGGCCCTATAGTATTCAAAGGGATCCGAAATATCTGTTGTCAGATTCCACAGAAATAAGACTAGCAAAGAGATACACGAAATACAGATGTAACGCGGTGAGTGGAAGTCACACATCATAGAGCAGTTTCTCAGAAACCTTCTTTCCAGATTTCACCTGAGGAGATTTCCTTTTTCACCATAGCCCTCTATGGTTTTCCAAATATCACTTTCCCAATTCCACAGGAACTGCCTTAGCGAAAGGCTTCTTGAGGGGGAAGCTGTACTCTGTGGGTGATTTCGCAGAACACAATGAAGTTTCTCAGAAAGATTCTTTCTCTTTGTTATCGGAGGATATTTCCTTTGGCCCTATAGTCTTCAAAGGGATCCGAAATATCTGTTCCCAGATTTCACAGAAATAAGGCTAGCAAAGAGATCCACGAAATACAGATGTGACTCTGAGAGTGGAAGTCACACATCCCAGAGGATTTTCTCAGAAAGCTTCTTTCCAGATTTCATCTGAGGATATTTCCTTTTTCAACATA
>NW_022166415.1:0-1431 GCF_008728515.1 Papio anubis | reverse complement strand
GAGCCTCAGTCGTACACACTGGCACCCTCCTCACCCAGTCAGGCTCCGACAGCCCAGCCTGGGCCACTGTGGATCCTGCTGCACCTGCCCCACCCAGGGAACCTACTGTGACAGTGAAGGGAAGGGGGAGAGGAAGAGTATCAGGCGTGCCTCTGTCTTTTTCTCCTCGGGGTATGTGAGAGATTCATTCACACAGTGGCACCACGGCCATCAGGGCTGTCTCTAAGCCTCAGGACCTGAGAATATGACCTTACTTGGACTCACGGTGATGCCTGTAAGTAGCTAAGAGGAGGACATACTAGAATAGGGTGAGCACCTCATCCAGTATGACCGGTGTCCTTATAAAAAGGAGAAATTTGGACATAGACATGCACACAGAGAGAATGTCCTATGAAGATTGGAATTTTGCTGCCACAAGCCACGGAACTAACAGAAGCTACAAGACAGGCCTGAAACAGGCCCTTTCCTCGTGCCTTCAGAGGGAGCATGGCCCTGCCAGCAACTCGGTTTTAGACAATGGCTTATAGAACCGTGAGATAACTTCTGCTGTCGAAGCCACCTAGGTTGTGGTACTTTGTTATGGTGACCCCAGGAAGCTAAGACAACGGGTGGGATTTTCTGTAGGGTGTGCTCCTGGGAGCGGAATCGCGGAGCTAGAGGGTGCCGTAGGCAGTCTGAGCTCCTCTTTCCCCCCAAAAACCCATGTCCTGATCCTCCGAACCCGTGAGCATGTGAGGGGACACGGCACGCCCTTGAGTAGGACTGTGAAGTGCCTGTTGAAGTCTTTTGCCCATTTTGGTATGGGGCTGTCTGTCTTCTTCACTCATTCATGGATATTCCTTACGTGGTCTTGACAGTAAACCTCTGGGTTATGTGCTGTGATTGTCATCTACTTTGTAGGTTTTCTTTAACTTTCCCTAGGATGTCATCTGAACAAAAGATTTGGTTTTGTTTGTTTGTTTGTTTGAGATAGAGTCTTGCTCTGTCGCCTGAGCTGGAGTGCAGTGGCACAATCTTGGCTCACTGCAACCTCCGCCTCCCAGGTTCAAGGGAGTCTCTTACCTCAGCCTCCCGAGTAGCTGGGGTTACAGCTGCACACCACCACGCCCGACTAATTTTTGTATTTTTTGTAGAGATGGGGTTTTGCCGTGTTGGCCAGGTGGTCTTGAACTCCTGACCTCAAGTGACCCACCTACCTCGGCCTCCCAAAGTGCTGGGATTACAGGTGTGAACCACTGCTCCTGGCTTGAATGAAAGTTGTTTTTTGTTTTGTTTTTTTTTTTTGAGACGGAGTCTCGCTCTGCCGCCCAGGCTGGAGTGCAGTGGCCGGATCTCAGCTCACTGCAAGCTCCGCCTCCCACGTTCACGCCATTCTCCTGCCTCAGCCTCCCGAGTAGCTGGGACTACAGGCGCCCGCCACTTCGCCCGGCT
>NW_022166414.1:0-1432 GCF_008728515.1 Papio anubis | reverse complement strand
ACTCTTAAAAGCAATATTTAAAGGTTTGCAACTCTCTGTTGGAATCAATTTGTGTGGCACATAGTGAGATCTGAAAGTGCTCAAACCATCAAATTTTCCAGATGGGTTGGGAATCTGCTGCTTCTTAATAACTCCTTGACGACAATTTTCCCATGCTGGAAAATCTTCCTTCATGGTGCTTTTTCCTTGGAAAGGAAAATTGTTACTTCTTCTATGAGAAACTGGCCTGATGGGAACTACACGGTTGGCCTGATACGGAACATAGTCAAGATGGCTTGTGCTGTTTAATAGCATGCTACCTGTAGGAGGCACATACTCTGGTACTTTCTTGACCTCAGGTGGTGGGATTTCCCATGGTTGAAAACATTCACGGAATTCAGTGCTTCCTTGAAACCAAGCATTCTGGGTCACTCTGGTGTGTACAGGTCTGCAGATTTTTGCAGTTTCACCAGTAAGACCCTGAAAGTCATACCGGTGAGTTGTGAGATCCTCAAAGCGTTGCTCAGTTGGTTTGTAAACTTCTTTTGGCCTTTCAAACTTGAGTTCAAGCTGATGAGGTATATAATCAAGGCGATGACTTGTAATACCATTAAAAGGGGCTGTAGAAAGTTTGACCACAGAGGAGGGTTTAAAGCTTTGCCCACTTTGCCTAGGCTTTATCTCCTGAGGAACAAAGTCATCCTGAAATGTAGTTGAATTTCCAAATTTCACAGTAGAGGGTTGATAAGTTTGTTCTGGCTTATAAAGTTCACTTTTTTGAAGGTCCCAAGCTCTATAATCATCTTGAAAATTAAAACAAAGCAAAAACATTTTTAAATGCTGAAGGAAACCATCTTCTAAAAATCATAACTGATTTCTCTCATTGCCAAACATCTTTCCATTTCCTTTAGAAATCTAAACAATAGTATCAGAATACAGTTTCTCTGATTCCTTTCAGATTTGTTCTTTTTCTTCATTTCCACCTTCCTCTACCCATCTCCTCACTTTAATACATATAACTTTCCACTTTCAGATTCATCTGATTACGTAACAAAGGAAAGGCACATCTGAACCTGATTGCTGATAGTTCTTGAAAGCCAAAAGGACTAAGGACAGAGTTTAGGAGATTATGGTTGAATTCCTAGGAAGTGTTTGGGATTTTAAGTACAACTCACAAAATGCTAAGGTATGTCTAAAATCCAGGGCTTGAAATAAAATCAAGTGCCTTCATGTGTGGGCAAAAGTAATACAGATATTACTCCTTGCTTTGGAGAGAATCATCAAAGGAGAGAAAGTTTTAATTCTGGTATACTCTAGGAAGCTACAGAAAGAACTCCTTGGGCAAAGATACAGGGTAACATGTGCTATCCGAGAAAGATCTCTTGGCTTCAACTTTCCCTCATGAAATGGACTTTAAGGCATTCCCAAAAGATAGAGGGCCATCTAGAGGCCA
>NW_022166413.1:0-1432 GCF_008728515.1 Papio anubis | reverse complement strand
TCACATTTTTTTCCATTTTTGGTTTTAATTGAGCATTTTATATTATTGTATTTGCTCCTCCTTTTAGTGTATTAATTGTATGTATTGTATGGTTTTTTTTCTCCATTAGTGGTTGTCTTAGAGTTTACAGTATATATTTACAACCAATTCAAGTTCATTTTCAAATAACATTATACTGCTTCATAGGTAGTGTCACTACATTATAAGAACAAAGCAATTCTAATTTCTGTTTTTTTTGTTTTTTGTTTTTTGTTTTTGAAACGGGGGTCTTCCCTTTTTCCCCAGGTTGTACTGCAGTGGCCGGATCTCAGCTCACTGCAAGCTCCGCCTCCCGGGTTTATGCCATTCTTCTGCCTCAGCCTCCCCAGTAGCTGGGACTACAGGCGCCTGCCCCCACGCCCGGCTAGTTTTTTGTATTTTTTAGTAGACACGGGGTTTCACCGTGTTAGCCAGGGTGGTCTCGATCTCCTGACCTCGTGATCCACCCGTCTCGGCCTCCCAAAGTGATGGGATTACAGGCTTGAGCCACCGCGCCTGGCCAGCAATCCTAATTTCTTTCTTTCACCTTTTGTATTATTGCTGGCATTCATTTCACTTATACATAGACATACACATACACATACATATTTGGATGTATTGTTACTATTATAATTTTGAACAAACTATTATCTGATATATTAATTAAATATAAAATGTAGTAGTTTTCATGTTATGTACCATTATTATGTATTCATTGATGATGCTCTTCCTTTCTTATATAGATCAAAGTTTCTGACTGATACCATTTTCCCTCTGCCTAAAGAACTTCCTTTGATATTTCTAGCAATGCAGGGCTATCGGCAATACATTTTTTTCAATATTTGTCTGAGACCTTTATTTCCCATTTACTTTTGAAGGTTGCTTAATGAGGTAAGAATTCTAGGTTGATGATTTCTTTTCTCTTAACACTTTAAATATTTTCATTCATTATCTTCTTGCTAACCTGGTTTCTGAGGGTATCAGGTGTAATTCTTTGTTTTCTACAGGAAAGGTGTTTATTTCTCTTGTGTCTTTTTTGAGATTCTTTGTTCATCTTTGATTGTATTAAATTTGAAAATAATATAACTAGTTGTCATTTTTCTGGCATTTATCCAGCTTGGTATTTTCTGAGTTTTCTGGAATCTGTGTTTTGATATCTGACAATAATTTGGGGAAATTCTCAATTATTGTTGCTTCAAATGTTTCTTCTGTTCTTTTCTCTTTTTCTTCTTCCTTTGGTTTTCCCCCTATGCGTAAGTTACATTTCTATAGTTGTCCTAAGAGTTATTGAATATTCTGTTCCATGTTTTTTCAGTTTTTATTTTCTTTGCTTTTCAGTTTTGGAGCCTTCTACTGATATGTGTGTGTGTGTGTGTGTGTGTGTGTGTGTGTGTGTGTGTGTATACACATATAT
>NW_022166412.1:0-1433 GCF_008728515.1 Papio anubis | reverse complement strand
GTTGTAGGGCCTAGGGCTTATTTTTATTTCTCAATCCTGACAAGGGAAGGCTGGATTAATGCAGATTCTCTGCAGGTGTAAATTTCCCCTACAAAAGATAGTTTTGCAGAGTTACTTCTGCTTGCTGGCTCTCTGACAGCCATCTTAAAATATGCCAAAGAAATATATTCTGGAGTAAAATATTTTGATTTTTTCATCTATCTACAGCTTCACCATGCTGACAGCCTCCAGTCCAAGCATACCTGAAGCCTTTCTTTTTAAAAAGCTTTCCCACCCTTCTGACTGCCTTCAGGTCTCTACCAAAACACAAGTAACAGTGGCTGACTCCCTGCTATAGCAAGCTCAGAATAAATAGCCTTTGCTTTTTTTCCCATTTGATTGGTCTTCGTTTATTTGCAGAAGCATTACCATCTTGTCAGGTCAGCATCGGCATTAGATTCTCATGGGAGCTCAGACCCTATTGGGAACTGAGCATGTGAGGGATTCCAGATTGCACACTCCTTATGAGACTCTAACTAATGCCTGATGACCTGAGGTGGAACAGTTTCATCCAGAAAGCATCCACCACCCCCTTCCATGGAAAAATTGTCTTCCGTGAAACCAGTCCCTGGTGCCAAAAAGGTTGAGGACAGCCAAAAAGATTTGTTTAAATGATAACCTTCCCCAAAACTAAGTTACCCCTGTAAAACTAATGAAAGGCCACCAAGTTAGAAGGATGAAAGGGGCCTGAATTCTACTAAGATGTATGCCTCATTAAATAATTACCAGTCATTATTCCAGAGGTCGCAAGATTTGCAGCTTCCCCAATTACTGCTGTGAAGAACATCACTATTGTAGAACCTAAGATTGGCCTCTTGAGTTGTCTTTTCAGGCTTTTGCATTTCTGACTACTGGATGGCACCATTTGGCCTGAAAATCAACCAGTCCCTTAGCCCCCACCCAGAAGCTGACTCAATGCGGGAGGGCCATTTTCCACTTCCCTGTGATTTCATCCCTAACGATCCACACTGCCCAAACCTTAGCGCCCTCCCCACCAAACTATCTTTGAAAAACCCCTTACCTCCAAGCCTTCAGTGAGATTGATTTGAGTAATAACTCTGCCTCCCACAGGTTGTGGCTGGCCTGTGTCAATTAAACTCTTTACTGTAATACCATGGTCTCCATGAATTGATTTTGTATGTACAGTGGGCAGGAAGAACCCACCAGGCGGTTACATCTGCAGGATGGTGCCAGTTCTTTCCACAAAGGCTGGTCAGATACCCAGAAAGTATTTCTCCACTACTACCTGGACAATGTGTCTCCCTGTCAGTCTCCAGGGAATGGGGCCTGGATCAAGTATTTAGTATTCAGCAGTTGCTACACTGTCACCTAATCCCTCATTTTCAATATTTTGCCATGCCTTCCAGTGGCCTAACTGGCCGCCATGCCACAGA
>NW_022166411.1:0-1433 GCF_008728515.1 Papio anubis | reverse complement strand
GGAATTATCCTCAGATAAAAACTAGAAAGATTTCTGAGAAACTTCTTCGAGGTGTGAGATTTCATCTCACAGCTCTACAGTGTTCTTTTCATTGAGCAGTTTGCTAACACTGTTTTCTTGGAATTTGCAATGGGATATTTCAGAGTGCATTGAAGCCTATCGTGACAAAGGAAATATCCTTATATAAAAAACAGAAAGAAGCTTTATGAGAAACCACTTTGTGATGTGTTAATTCATCTCACAGGTTTACATGATATTTTTCATGGATAAGTTTATTAGAACTGTTTTGGGGTAATCTGAGAAGGGATATTTTGTATCACATTGAAGCCTATGGTGACAAAGGAAATATTCTCCTATAAAAACTAAAAAGAAGCCTTCTGAGAGAGTTCTTTGTGATGTTTGAATTCATCTCACAAAGTAACACTTTTCCTTTCATGGAGCAGTTTGCTAACACTGTTTTCATGGAATCTGCTCAGGGATATTTGAGACTGCATTGAGGCCTATAGTGAAAGAGTAAATACCTCAGATAAAAATTAGAATGAAGCTTTCTGAGAAACTGCTTTGTGATGTGTGAATTCATCTTACAGAGTCACACCATTCCTTTCATTGAGCAGTTCGATGACACTATTTTCGTGAAATAGGCAATATTATATTTTGGAGCACTTTGAAACTTATGGTGAAAAAGGAAATATCCCCAGACAAAAACCAGAAAGAAGCTTTCTGAGAAACTACTTTGTGAGGTGGCAATTCATCTCACAGATTTACACATTTCTATTCATGTAGTATTTTACTCACACTATTTTTGTGGAATCTGGAAAGAGACATTCCTGAGTGCACTGAGGTCTATTTTGAAAAAAGATATATCCTCAGACAAACATCAGAAAGAAACTTTCTGAGAAACTGCTTTGTCATTTGTGAATTCATCTCACAGACTTACACGATTCTTTTCATGGAGCAGTTTGGTAGCACTCTATTTGGGGAATCTGAGAGGTGATATTTTGGATTACACTGAAGCCTATAGTGACAAAAGACATATCCTCTGATAACAACTAGAAAGTAGTTTTCTGAGAATCTTCTTTGTGATGTGTGAATTCATCTCAGAGAGTTGCACCTTTCTTTTCATGGAGCACTTTGCTGACGCTGTTTTCGTGGAACCTGCAAAGGGATATTTGGGAGCACATTGAGGCCTATTGTGAAAAAGTGAATATCCTCAGAAAAAAACTAGAAAGAATCTTTCTGTGAAACTGCTTTGTGATTCGTGAATTCATCTCACAGAGATACATGATTCTTTTCATGGAGCAGTTTGGTAGCACTCTTTTTGGGGAATCTGAGAAGTGATATTTTGGATCACATTGAAGCCTATGGTGACAAAGGATATATCCTCCGATAACAACTAGAAAGAAGTTTTCTGAGAATCTTCTTTGTGATGTGTG
>NW_022166410.1:0-45906 GCF_008728515.1 Papio anubis | reverse complement strand
GATAGATAGATAGATAGATAGATAGATAGATAGATAGATAGATAGATAGATAGACAGACAGATAGACAGACAGATAGATAGATAATTGTTAGATAATTGATAGAAAATATAGATGTAGATAGAGATAGAAGGTAAAATTTATGTTTTAAAGGAATGGAGTATGTTTTAAGCATTTTAACAGCACACAAATCCAGTTGGCAGGTCTATAAATGACCTAAAGATGAAGGGATTTGCAACTCCTAGGCTACAAATGATCTCACTGAGGCTCATCAAGAAATTTAGAAAAGAATTAGAAAGAAATTGCATTTCAATTTTTATATGAACATGTTAACATGGAGAATATTTATGTGATTGACAGTGTCTTACATGCAATTTTAGGGAAATAACTTTTTAGATATACAAACTTAACCTCAAAGATTGTAGCTGATAGAAACTTAAAACACCAGAAAAAAAACACACACAAAAATCTAAAGTGTTTTAGCTGATTCTAAGATATACGGTATTTAATACAGCAGCAGAAAAGTTATTTAAAATGTACCTATCCCATGTATTATAAGGAAAATAAAATCTGTCAAATGGGTCACTAGTGGATGAGAAATTTGACATGCATTGGTGGCAAAATTGAAATGTTTTTTCAAGATGCTTATCAAGTTATGATAGTGACTTTTTAAATAACTTGGCATTTTCAATGCAATAATCCCCCTTTCTTTAAAAGTCAGGGGTACACTGCGTGTGTAACGTTATGGGACTCTTTTTTATCTTTATTTCCAAAAAAGATCACTTTCTTTAAAAGAAATAAGAAACAAAACAAATATATTCTACTTTGGGTGCTTCATATTTTGAATCTCTTTACTGCTTCAATCATACAAGTTTTAAAATGAAACCACATATTTAAATTTCTTCTGAAATTCACTGTGCAGGAGTGAATGTATCCTGCTAAGGCAATAATCAATTTTATTTCTTTGTCTTTTTATGTATTGTAGACAATATAGAGGAAATGTAACAATTGAGATGCATTTGTCATTCTTCAACACAGAAATCACCATGTTAGATTCTGAATCCAAAAAATAACGGGTTGCCAACATTTTTACAAAGTTGAAAAGTTCAAGACATTTATACCAATGCTGGAAATAATTCAATTAAGCTGGTTCCACAATGAACAGCAAAAATGATAACTTCAATAATTTAATTTAGCTTATATCATCCCCCATTCAGCTCAATAAAGGTGAAGTGCATTCTCATAGCATTTATAATTTTGTAAACAAGTAATTGAGACAAAAGCAAGTTTTTACATAGATGCAAGGAAAACAATGAACTCACTAGGGACTTTAACAGGAGAGTGATTATTTATATAACATGTGTTTTGCCATTTCATGACAATATTATAATTCCCTTTTCTGAAACTAATATTAGGGAATAAAATCAATTTAATTTAATATAAATATAAAATTGATACTTCTAACACATGTTATAATGAGAGACGGTTGAGAAGAAAATAATAAGCTTCATTTCTATAAAAAGAACAGCTGAGTAATGATTAATTTGCTTAGCAGGCAAGGATCTAATTTCAAACAGGTGGAAAGAGAAAGAATTTGACAATAATAATATATTATAAAATAGATATACAATCTTATATGTTATTTTTGAGAAGTTTCCTTAATAACATTTATTTTTATGTGTATCAGAGTATGTACAATGTGATTTTATGACAGCGGTATATAAACAAACTATTAACTATTTCAACTCAGCTTTAATTAAAATTTAATCTAGGAAAGAGCTGGCTATAAGCTTCAGTAGTAAGAAATTAGAAATATGTATTTGAGAATACAAGACCCTAAATTAAAATCAAACACATTTAGATTAGAAAGCATAGTAGCAAATATTTATATAGCAGTCATTATATATGAATATAAACCTTCTCTGTTTCTTATAATCATAAAGGAGGATTTCTGTTTCTCTGTTTGCTAAATGTATTCCCATAATATTGAAAGATTGATTTTGATAATTCCAAAGTCGATGATCTCACAATTTTGAGATAGTAAATGTTATTTTAATAGAAATGTTTCATCAAGATGGCTGTAGTATGAATGTGCTGTAATTTAATTATATTTGCAAAGGATGGTTAAGTTTATCAATAACCTTACTATGGATAATTGACACATATTCAACAATATTCATAAAATAGGATACCTAGTATCTGCCAAATTCTTAGGCTCTGCTGATACTGTAGTTTAAAAATAGGTAAGGATGGAGTTGATATTCTAGGGAGGCAAGTAATAGTTAAATAAATGTATAACATATCAATGGGGAAAAATGCTATAAAGAAAGATAAAGCAGAGGAAGAGAGAGAAAGTGATAGGGAAAACATACTCTTCTATGTAGGATAGTCAAAGAAGGAATCTCAGAAGAGGCAACACTTAAACAAAGGCCTACTGAAAGCAGGGGAGGAAATTCCAGGTTGAGTTACCATCAAGTGCACAGCTTCTTCCAAAAGAACATGCTTGACATGTTCAGAGAACCACAAGGAGGAAAGAGAACCTAGACCAGTGAGAGCTGTCAGTCTATAGTGGTAGCAGTGGAATGGGTGATGAGAGTTTAATTATAGAAGACTATAGCCTCACTGATAGAATTTAAGATGAAAAGACTAGACAGAATCACTCAATGCCGATGCTCAATTTCCCATGAGAGTTTGCAATTACGTTCACATATCAACTGACTTTGGCCATTTAATGAGAAACATTTTCAAAATTATACTATTTAAAGTTTTTTAAAAGTTGCAAATTAAAATGTTTCTAAAGCCAACCTCCATTTCCCAGTTCACTCCCAGAGCTCAGTATTAGTTCATTTAACCAGCAAACGCTCTGTCATTAAATTTCGAAGTATATATACCGATAGCTTTTGGTGTTATTACTTACATGCCTAATAGATATTTTGTGCTTTTCTCATTACAGGAGCACAGAAAACTCTAGGTTTACTCTACAAGTCTGCTTCTTTCACAGGATTTTCTTTCTCTGAAATTGGTACAATTCTCCACCTAGTTTCTTAGGCCTAAAACCAGGAAACATCATTGACTCATAACTCTCTCATATAGACAGCATCTAACCCATTAGCATATAATTGTAATTATCTGTCTCAATTGTATTTCTCATCATATCCACTGCCAACTCTCTGCTAATTCTGGCCTATTATCAGGTTTTTCCTGGACTGCAAAAATAGGTTCCTTTCTGATTTCCCTGCGTCTGCCTCTCCTCACCTGCCACCCATCAGTCTGTTCTTCAAGTTCATCTCACGCCAAAAATGGTCATGCCTCCTATTGTGTACTGAGATTTGATGGCTAAGCATGTGTTATGGTTGAATTGTGTTCACCAAAAATTCACATGTTGAAGTCCTAACACCAGTACCTCAGAAGGTGACCTTATTTGGAAATAAGAGTTTTGCAGATGTAATTAGTTAAGATGAGGTTATATTAGAGTAGGGTGGACTGGGCTCCTAGTCCAATGTAACTGGCGTCCTTATAAAAGGGGGAAATTAGAGCACACACAAAGAAACACACAAGGAAAATGTGAAGATGAAAGCAGAGATTGGGGCAATGCTTCTGAAGGTCAAGAAATGCTACATATGGCCAACAAGCTGGCCAAAGCCAGAAGAAAAATGTGGAATGAATTCATCTTTACGGCCCTCAGAAGGAACCAACCCTGAAGATTATCTTCTTGGACTCTTAGCCAAGACAACTGGAGGCAATACATTTACTCTACTTAAGCCACTAAGTTCAAGATACTTTGTTATAGCAGCCCTAGCAAACTGTTACTAAAATTGATACATAATAATGACCTCAGTATTTAGTTTAAATCCATCATGACTCTTTTTCCAATGGCACTCCTTGGATATATTATAAAGGTAGCTAAATTAAAAGCTGAAGAAAAGCATAAACACAACTAATAAAATATAAACAATTTCAATTCTTAATAAGCTTATGTTAGAAATTTTCAAGAGGAAACTCATAGATCATTTTCTCTCTGTCCTTCAAAGAAATTTATGTTTTGCCCTCAAAGGCATTGCACAGTAAGAGCAGTGCTCTACCTCCATATTGAAGAAGTAAATTTTTGAAGGGCAGGACAGAAAGTGGTTTGCTTTCAGAAAAGAAAAAGATTTGAATTTGGTGTTTTTTTTTCAGAACTATGGAAAGTTGTAAAATATATGTTATATTTTGAACTCCCTACAGTCATATTTGCTATGAAACCTAAATAAGGTTGATATATTGTTTAAAGATCATGAAAAACATTAAGATAATTATTCTTTGTAAAGACCAATGTCATGAAGCTTTATCGCTAGCCAAAATATGGAAATAAAAAAATACTAAATTTCCTTTAATGAATAAATGAATAAAGAAATCATAGTGTATACATATACAAGGGAATATTATTCAGTCTTAAAAAGGAGATTCTGCCATTTGCACAACAGAGATAAAACTGGAGGCCATGATGCTGGGTGAAATAAGTCAGACACAGAAACATATTGCATGATCTCACATAGGCAGAATCTTGAACAAAAAAAAAAAAAAAAAGGAAAGAAAGAAAAAGAAAAAAAAAAAATCAAATACACAGAGATGGAGAAGAAAAGAATGGTAACCAGGAACTGAGGGTGAGCTGAAATGGGGAGATGTAAGTCAGTTTATAAAGCAGCAGATACATAGGATGAGTAAGTCTAAGGATCTAAGGTCTATGAAGACTATAGTTAATAAAATCGTACTTTATTTGGGATTCCTGCTGAATGAGTAGATTTTAGCTATTCAAGTCAAGCACAAAAAATTGGTAACTATGTGAGATAATGGATAAGTTAATTTGCTTCACTATAGTCGTCATTTTAATACATATGTATTACATAACATCATATTGATCCCTTTTAATGTACACAATACAATTTATATAAAAAACACATTGAAAGACAAAAAAAGTAAATATCTAATTCTGAAGGTTAATACATTAAGTCATTATTTTGACTTAAAACAGAGATAATTTCCCACTTATGTGTGATTAAATGCTTTTTCCATAGCATTAAGCAAAAAGGTGAAAATCACCTTTTTAAAAACAGAACTACATCACTGTAAACAACTATTTCAGTTTGTATCACTGTAATATAAATGGAAAAAAGTTAACAGAATTCAAATAGAACAAAATTATTAACTTAGGAACATAGCACATTCTGGAGTACAAAACAATTATGAGAACTCCCTTGTTTTGAAATATGTGGGATTATAAATTTTAACTTGACAAACCTGTATATCAGTAGTTAATAAAGAGGTTGTAATTTAGAATCTTCCAACTCTCTGCCACATAACCTTTCCTCAGTTTTTAAAAAAAGTTTATTAATTTGAATTAAATGATTATTGATGACTTTTTTGAAATTTAATTTAGCAATGATTCTATTGTATATTGTTTCCAGTACACATAAGCATAGTCAAATGTATTGGGTATTCCTCAGAATTTGATATAATACAAAAAGATATTAAAGTCAAATTTAAAAACTCAATGAAACATTAAAGCAAATTCACACACAGACTACTTCCTTATATGTATATATTTAATATATCAAAACAGCAGTAAGTTTTCTTAGAGACAATACCCTTTTTATTAAATGCTTACATGTTGATTTTCTATTTTGTCTTATTTATTATAGACAGGAGAAAACTTTCCAAATATAACACACACACACATACACACACACACACACATACCCCTTTATCTAGGAAAAAGGAGTACTTTGTATAATATTTTTTCATTTCATGTTTCTTCAAGAATGAAAGAAAAAATGCTTGCAGCACTATCGTTGAAAGTTTAATGGTTAGTGGTAGGCGCAACTTAGTTTTTTCCCTCGTTTTATTTCAGAACGTATTTTTTTAATCTGGCATCTTGATTTGTGACACTTATTGAATGACCAATTGATGATACATAGATATTAATAAAGTCGAAATAGAAGATACAATTATTTTATGTGCTTTTCAACTAATAAGCCCCAATTAAAATTACTACTACATTATTTGTATTATTTAAATAATACATTTTGAGATTTTTTATATATAAAGATTCATTATGTGGTGAAAATATACAGATTGGGAAAATAATAAAATTATTTTTTGTTTATTAATTTGGAAATATTGGCTGTCATTTTTTAAATATCTATAAAATTAAGATAAATGAAAATTATAGGAACATTATTATTAGCATTAGTTTTGTTAATATGATCTTAAATATTCCATAGGATTTTTGTGTAATCAAATAAAATAAGACACAAGAAAACATTTTGCAAACTGAAAACCAACTTAGATGTATGAAGTTCAGGATTCAGCATAGATTGATTTGTAGAATCAAAATGGTTCATGGTCATTAATTATCATTACACTTTAGCAGAAGCTGATTTTATTAATGTTCTTCCTTGGCATCAGTATATGTAGGATATAAGGATATAGTTATCCCAAATTTAGGTGCTTAAATAAAAGAGATGCTAGACAATTGGGTTTGGGCGGATTTTTTTTTTTTCTAGAAAATTCCCACTTTTGCAATGTTTGTAATATGCCTTGTATTTACGGGTTTGGCTTAGTTTTAAAACTTTTTCACAGGCATTACCTTATTTTGTGCCCATGAACATATTCCGAGGTAGTCAGGGGAAAAACTATGATGTGACAGCAAAAAGAGGGTTCTAGCAAATTTCTTGCATGTACTTTCAAAGGTTGAGCTATCTGTAGAACGCATCCATGTGGAAGACTATTAAAGTCGCCAGAGAACTTGGAAAGTATCCAGGGTGGCAAAATTCCTCCCTTTCATATTGAATATGAGGGGAAACATTTTCATGTATTCGATTGTATGAATTTATGTTTGCAGAAAGACAATTTTAACAGAAGCTAGTGGTAGGCTAGAAAAAGGAAAATGTGCCATATCCTAAAAGTTGAATTTTTTTCATAATTGAAGTAAGAATAAAAGATACTCAATGAGTCCATCTGTATAGTCTGATCATTGAACTATGGACTGTGTTGTATGACAAGGTAATTCAAAAGTATTTCCATAGTGTTGACGAAATGTCTTTAATACTATCTGTAAATCTAAATATCAATTTATCAAACAAACTGCTGGTTAATTATTTTATTTCACAGGTATCTTTAAATTATCCAATCCATCATTTTAAATAATGATTTTTTTTTAAGTGAGTTATCCCTGAATACTTTCTCAGTTTGAAAAGTACTAAAAAATGAATTCAAGAATTTGAAATCTCAGAGATAGTCTCCACTCCATTTTCTATTTTTTAAGAGATGAAGTCTTACTCTGTTGCCCATGCTGAACTGCAGTGGTGTGTCAGAGTTCTCTGCAGACTTGAACTCCTGGGCTCAAAGTGATCCTCCAGCTTCACCTTCCCAAGTAGCTGGGCCTACCGCCTACAGGGTTGCATGCAGCACCATGCCCAGCTTCCATTTAACTATTACAATTCATGGTTTGCCAAGCTGATGTCCCATCAATAGTGCCACCCTGCACTTCTTGGTAGACACATCTTATTAAAAACTGCAGAGGTAGTATCCACACTACAGGCCTAATGTCTTTTCTTCTGCCTCATACTAGAGCTATATATTTTACTGTATTTATCTATTGTTTCACTGTGTTGGAGTTCTTTAACCTGTATTCATTGGACATAAACAACCATGTATTGGAAGGTTGCTTGCTGCACCGGAAATATAAAAGAGAATGATACTAGAGATTCAAAGTAGTTTCCAAAAAACACATGCTTTCTCTGCATGTTTTGCCCCCAATCAAGAATTTCCTTTTTATAAATTGTGTCTTAAGTTTACCATAAAACTTTGTTTTACTCCCTAACTCTTTTGATAATTCTTGCTTAGTCTCTGCTTCTAAATGCTTTACATATCTCTCCTCAGGTCATTCAGACTGAGAGATTTAAATGAGGCAACCCTATTTACTTTTATAAAATGTTAAACCAAATGCTTAACAGAACTACAGCCCTTTAATATACACAATTCATGGTGTTCCCAAAGGTTAAATGTGCCAATGTTACTTTGATTAGTTTTGACATTTTAACAGTAAAATAATCTCTTTCTTTCTGAGTAGGTATTTTGCACAGAATTAGGGTATCGTCTCTACTTTTCTTAACTTTTATTTTAGGTTTGGGGTACATGTGAAGATTTGTTACCTAGGTAAACTCATGTCATGAGGGTTTGTTGTATAGATTATTTCATCTCTTAAGATTTAATCTCAGTACTCAATAATTACTTTTGAAGTTGTGATTCCTTCATTATGACATTTTGATATCCAGATTACATCTATACATATTCAGAGAGATAACAGTCTTTAAAAACAGACTGATCATCATTAAATAATATTCTACATGAAGATAATTTACAAGTGGACATAATTTAAAGGTGATTCCCCCAAAACAGTTGAATTCTTTCCCACTGAGTGATGAGCAATTAATTTGCCTAGTGATAGATGGGCCGTGTCTCTTTTTTAAAACTCATCAAGAATTGATATTTAGGAATCATCCTTCTTATAATTGTTGCAAGACGGTTAAGTTCATTTGAATTTAGGAATTGAAAACCCAGGGAGATTATCCCACTTTAGTATTATCCATAGACCTAGAAATCCATCACTGTACTGTAGCTGACACTTGAACAACACAGGTTTGAACTACATAGGTCCACTTATTTATAGATTTTTTTCAATAAATACGTTAGAAAAAAATTTTGGAGATTAAAAACTTGCAGATAAACCACATAGCCTGGAAATATTTAAAAAGATAAAAACCAGAAAAAAATAGGTATGTCATGAAAATGCATAAAATATATGTAGATGCTAGTCTATTTTATCTTTTACTACCGTAACATATAAACAAATCTATTATAAAAAGTTAACATTTTTCAAAACACAGGCACACAATACAGACCGTATATGGTGCCATTCACAGTGGAGAGAAATGTAAACACACATAAAGATGCAGTATTAAATCATAAATCATAACTGCATAAAATTAACTGTAGTACATACTGTGCTACTGTAATAATTTCATAGCCCCCTCCTGTTGCTGTTGAGGTGAGCTCAAGTGTTTGGAGTAGCTACTTAAAATGCCACGTCACACTAATCATCTAGGCATGAGCAGTTGCAGTAAATTGTGTATTGCAGTAAAAAATACTTTCTCCCAATTCTCTCCTCTTCTTCCACTGGTTTAGTGCAACATTGTAAATCTCTAATAAACCCTTGGAACCCATATGAAATGCCACCAGTGATGCTAGAAATGCTCCAAAGAAGTAGAGAAAAAGTAGTGACATTATAAGAAAAAGTTGAATTGCTTGATAGGTACCATAGCTTGAGTTCTGCAGCTGTGATTGCCCACTGTTTCAAACAGATGATTCATCTTGTAAACACAGGATATAAATTTACAATATCATTATCAAATATAGTATAGTACTGTAAATGTATTTTCTCTTTCTTATGATTTTCTTAATAATTCACCAGTTTTAGAGGAAT
The DNA here is from genome assembly GCF_008728515.1 of Papio anubis. Taxonomy (NCBI): domain Eukaryota; kingdom Metazoa; phylum Chordata; class Mammalia; order Primates; family Cercopithecidae; genus Papio; species Papio anubis. Next base: position 36,385 of record NW_022166410.1, on the reverse strand, counting down.
GTTCTGTTTATTTCTAAATAACAAATCACTCCAAAACTTAGTGCCTTACTTTATTATAAGAACACAATATATTATACATAAAACATACCACATGTGTGTTAATCTACTCGTTTATGTTATTGGTAAGGTTTCAGTCAACAGTAGTCTATTGGTAGTTAAGTTTTCAGGGACTCAAAATTTGTCTGTGACCTTTCAATTGCACGGGGGATTGGTGGCCCTAAACGTTGTTCAAGGGTCAATCGTACAATGTTATCTACAGAGTTATCTTTGCAGTAAAATTTTTGGAGACTCACTTTATTTTCTTTTAGGAAAAATCTCACATTTTTGTTTCATAGAAAATTGTTTATAGATACTTAAACTGAGTTTGCTTATAATAATTAGACCTTCGTGAATATTGCTTGACATAGACTTCTTTGGATAAAATTTTTCCATTCACACTTTATTAATACTTTTCAAAATTAAAAATAAATGTAATCACTTCATATTTTAAGTACTACATTAAGAAAGTCATTGACAAGTGAAGGAAGAAAATATTATTGATTCAAATGAAGATAAGTTAAACAAATAAGATATTGAAATTCCAAGAAGACTGAGCATAGAGCACTTTTTCACAACAGGACCAACAGGTTTCCATATCTTAGCTACTTTCACTACGATATTGATGATGCAGGATATTTTCTTGATCCCCTGGCAAGATTTACAACAGTGATGCCCTGTTTATTCAGCCTGCTGCACTAAACCCTTTGCGGGAGGGAGCACGTGAGCAAACCAGTGCAGGCTGGCTGCCTCAGCACTGGCAGGAGCAAACTCCCTTTACTCAGGTCCACTGAGCTCCACCCCTCCCAGGAGAAAGCACATGATAGAGTGCAGATACCGGAAACTCCATTCAGGCCCCGCAGCAACTTCCATCTGGGGGTGCCTGTGTCCCCAAGGCCCCAGAGGACATGTTATAAGGCTCTCTTAGCTCCACCATCAGAGAATAGCAGTGTGTTATCAGGTCAGTGGGCCCTTTCCCTCATCTCATGGGGTGGCTGCCCTCCACCAGCGAGGGCAAAGGGCCAGTGTGACCTTTTTGGGTACCCACACTTTGTGGTTCCTGAATTCTTGTCTGATGCCCAAGAAGAATAAGGTCACACAGACAAATCGAAGGATGATGAATGTGGAGAATTTTATTGAGTCATGAAAGTGACTTTCAGTGGAGAGCAGAGCTAGAAAGGGGATGGGAAGGGCACGTGGCTCTCCTCTGAAGTCAAGTTGCCTCTCTCTAATGTACAACCATCATCTCTGAAGTCAAGTTACCTCTACCTGATGTCCAATCACTTCTCTCTACCAGATAAGTCTGGGGTCTTTATGGGCACAAGATGGGGCTATGGGGCTTGCTGTAGGTAGTTTTGGAAAAGGCAACATTCTATTGATAGAAAGACATTATGGAGAAAGAACCAATCAAGAGAAAGAAAACAGGATCAGAAGTTCCTACATTGGGCTGCAGGTTTCAGGCTACATTTGGTTTAAAGGTGGGGATTCCATAAGGGACCTGCCCCTGTCTTCCTAGAATTTCTCTGCCTCCTGCCTCTATCATTAATAGTGGGACAGTTGTCATTTTTTTTCCTCTCTTCATTCTCTTTGTGACACAACTAACTCATAGTTACAATTTCACTGAAAAATTATGTAAGCAGTGTTTCAAAATACAGAATAGTACTTGGAGTACATATTCACCTCTCACTAGAGACCTGCTTATTTCCCAAAATATAACCTTAGTCTTTTGGAATATGCCATCCTACTCATTACAGCAACACATACATATGAGCAATATAAATATGTTCATCTATATGTAACTATTGTTTATAGTTGTCATACAAATCAATTTACCCCATAAGAGAAGATAAGTTTGCTTTTTCTGGTTTGTGTATATGTGGCTTATTTTTGTTCTTTTTAATAATCCTAGAATGGAAGTTTTACTACAAGTCTTGCATGGAGTATTCAGTAAAATGTGCTGAATAAATTTATACTGTCTATTGAATTAGATTTTTATATACTTGATAAGATATTTTAGAGATCTTCAAATGCCAGCATCTACGAATGTATATAATATTTTATGGACTGCTTTGGGATTCCATGATTGTAAGTCATAATTTATATTAGTCTTTCAACAATTATTTATTAAGTGCCATACCATTATCCTGATTCTAATCCTATGGTCATTAGAAACTCAGGTGCAACACAGACACATTCTGTTTCATAATAACACTCATATTCTGGCAGGCAAAATAGATAGTAAAGAAGTAAACAAATAGAAAAATAAATTCAGAATGAAAAAGTGCTACAAAAGAAATGAGCATATTTACATGATAATGAGTAATAACGGGTAGAACAATTACTTTAGAATATTTGATTAGGGAAAGCCTCCTCAGGAAGTTGATATTTGAGTTCAGACATGTAAAATGAGAGAAACTAGTCAGCAAAGGAATTAGGGAAAGAGAAAAAATTAAAGAGAACAAAGGTGAAAGGACTTTAAGAGATAAATTATTTTGAGAGTTAAAAAAGAAGTTATTGGAGGCATGAATTACAAAAGAAGGTGCTAGAGAGTTGGCTAAGTGTCCGCTCTTGTAGAGCTTTGCAAACAATGCTACAGAACTTGACTTTATGCTAAATTCAATGGAAAACTCAAAATCAGTGACATGGAGATTATCTGATTTACATATTTTTACAATCATTCTGTTTCTGTGTGCGGTGTGAATGGTAGGAGGGCCAGTATACAGGGAAGAAGGGTAGCTGTAGTCTTGGGCATTTAGAAATTTCCAAGTAGCTTTTTTATTATTTAACTCTGTAAATGATGGTGCACTGAACTGGAATGTACATATGTATTTGTGCAAATAATGTGATGTTTCTTCAGGATAGATTTATGTAAGTCTTAAGTGAAAGGGCCTATGTTTTTTAAAGTTAAAATATTGGTCATTTCTCCTTTTGTTATTATTAATATTTGCATAAAAATCTTTTCTGCTTTTGCATTACATTTTTGCACATTTATTTGAATGCTTGGTTTCAGAAAAATTGAAACAAAACTAAGTATATCTTAAATAGAATAAAGTTTTCTATAGACAGAACAGTAAACAAAATCATTTTCAGAGAATAAATTGTAAATTTAAACATATTATAATCACTTGACCTTCTTTTTGATACATTTAAATACAATATCTGGCCTAGCTCATCTATTTTATCATTAGGAAAATAAATCTAAAGAGATGAATTAAATATTGCCATGAACATACTCATAAGGAGGACATTCAGGCAATAGGGTCTCTTTGAAGTGAGTAATCAGATGATTCTTTTGATATATATGGAGTACAATCAAAAAAGGAAGAGTTGTCTTTAATCTTTCCTGCTGTATAAACAGCAATATAAAATTAGCACACTGGGAACTTAGGCATCACTAACATAACCCTCAACTATAAACACTTGACAGAGTGTTAGAATTTTATTCTAATTACTTTTTCAATGAGCAACATTATTAGAAAAGTATTTCCATTAATATTTCATCTTGAAGATCAAAACAGAAATTGTATTCACATAACGCTTTCCCATAAGTGTTTTTTATTTACATGACATCCATTATTTTCTCTCCGAATAAGCAGATTTACTGCCGTCAGCATGCTAATGCTGCAAATAAATTTCAATAGAGTATATAGGAACAGGAAATAAGATCCCTGGAACTTGGCCATAGTTTGATTTGGTCTCTTGTAAGAAGTAACATTAATTTGAAAGAATAGATTGATTGCTGACTTGGGAAAAATATTGTAAAGAGACAAGTATGTGGGCAGTAATGTAGCATCAAATTTTGCTGAGTATTCACTAAAAATAAAACTGTATACAAACATGTAGAATTTATTACTTAATAATAGCAATTTTGCTCCATTCTTATGTTGCTTTCAAATTATCTAAAGTCATTTGTATCTGCTGTAAATGAAAAGCATTTGAATTATTCTCTGTTTTACCCAGGAAATTAAACATACATGTAAGTTAAACTCCACAAGTTATCTCACTATATTATAGGTAGTACAGTAGCCACTGTATTGTATATATTTCAGAAAATAAAATATTCTCAGAAAAGAATCTGACACTTTAGGAGGCTTTATATACATTTAATTAATTTATTTATGTTTAATTTTAGAGAGGGTCTCTCTGTCGCCCAGGCTGGAGTGCAGTGGTGCGATCTCAGCTCACTGCAACCTCTGCCTCCCAGGTTCAAGCGATTTGGTTGCTTGCCTCAGCCACCCAAGTAGCTGAAATTACTGGTGTATGCCACCACACCCAGCTAATTCTTTTTTTATTTTTAGTAGAGACGGGGTTCCACCATGTTGGCCAGGCTGTTCTCAAATTCCTGTGATCTGCCCTCTTGGCCTCTCAAAGTGCTGGGATTAAAAGCATGAGCCAACGTGCCCGGTCTATTCTAATTTTTTAAATTGGAATGTTTGAAAGTTTCATTTATAACAAACTAATCACTGCAAATGTACTCTTTAATCTACTACTTTGATTAAAATATATTGTGGAAGGCAAAATAATGGTCTCCCAAATGTGTTCATGTCCTGAACTCTGAAACCTGTGAAATAGTTACATTGTATGGAAAGAGGAATTAAGGTAACGGAATTACATTGTTAATTAGCTGATTTTAAAATATGGAGATTATCCCGGATTATCTGGTCATTCCAATATAATCACAGGGGTCCTTACATGTGGAAGATGGAGCAGAAGCATGAGTGTCAGAGTAATGCCTGTGTTATCAGAAAGACTCCACCAGCCTTTGGAAAGACTCTACTTGCCATTGTTGGTTTTGGAGAAGGAAGATGGCTAAGAACTGAAGAATGCTACCAACTGGAAAAAGCAAGAGAGTGGATTCCAGAAAGTAATACAACCCTGCCAACACCTTAATTTTAGTCCAGTGAGGCTCATTTATGATTTCTGACCCCTCCAGATACATAAAATTTTAAAAATTCCATTATTTTAAGCCTCAAGTGGGAGTTATAACAAACTAATACATACATAGAAATACATGGTGAATAATTTTAAGGGGATGACTTTGATATTTCTTTGATATTGGTAAGATAGGCAAACATAATTAATAAAGCAGTATCTCATTACATATATCCTAAAGGGGAAGTAGACATTCTGTGGGTGAGAAGCAATGAATAGTCTTAATATGTCATGAATGCAACCATAAATTAACACCAATTTTTATACAATCTGTCTTAGTCCATTTTTGTGTTGCCATAAAGGAACACTTAAGGCTGGGTAACTTATGACAAAAAGAATTTTATTTGGTTTATGGTTCTCTAGACTGTTCAAGAAGTGTGGCATGGGCATCTGCTTAGCTTCTGGTAAGGGGCTCAAGCTGCTTCCCCTCATGGCAAATACCTAAGGGGAGCCAGCATGCAGAGATTACCTGGCTAGTGAGGAACAAGAGAGAGGGAAGCAGGTAGGTACCAGGTCATTTTTAACACCTAGCTGTCTCTTGGGAATTACGATAATGGAGCGAGAACCCACTCATTGCCGTAAGGACAGCACCAAGCCATTCATGAGTGATCTGTCTCCATGATCCAAACACCTCTCACTAGGCCCTAACTCCAACACTGGGGATCAAATTTCAACATGCGATTTGCAGGACAAATATCCAAACTATAGCACAAACATACTAAAAAGAGTAAGTAATGTTAATACTATAGCATCTTACTAATAAATGCTTCTCCAAATCCAGAGAACGAACTTCTTAGATTATATATGTATTAATTTAAAAATCATAATTTTGGAACAAAAGCATGTTAGCCCTTTAAAAATTAAGACTCACAAAACCTACATTTATTCATCATATTTTAAAGGGAAAATGCAGTCAGTTTTTAGTATGTTTGGTAAGTTTTCCCATAAATAGATATTTTCTTTCTCTGAGAAAATTCTCTTTTTGTTTCAGACTTAATCTTGGTTATTGAGTTGCATATCTGACCTTTTGTATCATATGTAGGAAGCGGTCTTAAAGGAAGCCTATATATTTATATTAAAATGAGATAAGAGTGAAAATGTATCTTTTAATATTTTAATTCAGCAGTTTAGATTTTGGAAAAATTTTACAAAAAAAAATGTTTTAACACAAAATCGTTTTATTCTTAGAAGTAGAGTCTATATATCACTAACTCAATTACGTCTGCATGAATAAAAAGTTGGACTCCTTTATTGAACAGTTTTTTTCAAACATACACAAGAAATATTAACAGATTGGACAGATGACCTACGAAATTTTAGAACTGGTCCAAATATAGACTGGTGATACAAAATTCTAAGTTTAATCACAAAGACTTAATACTGAAGGTGTTTCACAAGTTCCTTTAAATCCGAAGCAAGGCAGTTAGTTACTGGTCTTCATTGTACACAAAGTCACCCCATGGTCATCCAAGGGACAAAATATAAATGGAATTGGAATATAGTCAATTTTATCAGGAATGTCATCTGGAGCATACAGCAACAAAAGAAATGCAGTTTTAAATAAACAAATTAAAAAGAGTGAGTCCATGGAATAAAAATGTTTAAAATTGTGGTATTTGGATGGATACCAGATATGATTACATCTAAATTTATTCTAAATTCACATGATATTAGTAGTCTAGGACTAATTACTACTACTATTTAATTTATTTATGTTTTTCATGTTAAAACGGACAAAAAGTATAGTCTTTATGAACTTCATTTCACTTGTGTACAAAATAATAATTTTTAAAATATCTTCAGCATTTCTAATTCAACAAGATATGGAGGAATAAAGTAAGAATATGACAGGAGAAGATTAAAAATTCATGTTTGACGTTCTCTTTAACAGATCTTTCTTTTGGCAATTATCTTGTACTCTAATTGTTTTCAGCAGTGTATAACATTTATGAAGAAAGAAATAAAGGCATTTTCTACTGATGAAAGCATACAATTGTCTGACAACCATTTATAAAAAGATCATGTTTTAGAAAAAAAGAGAAAAATTGTTTGACAGGTTTGAAATAAATAATACAAATACAGAAGCACTCTGTGGCCAGTTTAAAGACTTACACCTTCATGGAGAAAAAAGTGTACTGCAGCATGCTAAAATCTTGGAGAGTCTTCATGTCTACCAATAACTCTGCTTTTGTTAAACGTGGGGAAATTCACCAGCATTTCACCTGTCTACATTACTGAAACCAAAAAAGAAACAAATAAGTCATACCTGTGTAGTTTGGAGGAATGTAACAACAATAAAAAACACACCAATCTCAAACCAGGAAAGCAAATCAAATGCAATGATCATTTTTCTGTTTACCATCATGGGTCTTCTTACTCTGTTTTTGTTTTAGTTCTCATGGAAAAGGTATTTTATGTGCTCAAGAACTTTCCTAAAATATCTTTGATAACAAATAAAATGAACTAAAATAAAAGCTCTAAAAATACATGACTGATTTGGATGGGCTCAGAGAAATCACATCAGGCATTTTCAGATAGATGTGAATAGCTATACCATGTATTCCTCAACGTTGTCATTAATTATTTAATCTATATAAAGCTATCTGTTTTTTCTTTTATTATTATACTTTAAGTTCTGGGGTACATGTGCAGAACTTACTGTTTTGTTACATAGGTATACACGTGCTATGGTGATTTGCTGCACCGATCAACCCATCACCTACATTAGGTATTTCTCCTAATGTTATCCCTGCCTTATCCCCCCACTCCCAGAAGGGTCTCAGTGTATGATGTTCCCCTCCCTATGTCCATGTGTTCTCATTGTTCATCTCCCACTTATAAGTGAGAACATGTGGTGTTTGGTTTTCCATTCTTGTGATAGTTTCCTGAGAATGATGGTTTCCAGCTTCATCCATGTCCCTGCAAAGGACATGAACTCATCCTTTTTTATGGCCGAATAGTATTCCATGGAGTATATGTGTGACATTTTCTTTATCCAGTCTATCATTGATGGACATTTGGGTTGGTTCCAAGTCTTTACTATTGTGAATAGTGCCACAATAAACATACATGCGCCTGTGTCTTTATAGTAGCATGATTTATAATCCTTTGGGTATATACCCAGTAATGAAATTGCTGGGTCAAATGGTATTTCTAGTTCTAGATCCTTGAGCAATCCCCACACTGTCTTCCACAATGGTTGAACTAATTGACACTCCCACCAACACTGTAAAAGCCTTCCTATTTCTCCACATCCTGTCCAGCATCTTTTGTATCCTGACTTTTTAATGATCGTCATTCTAACTGGCATGAGATGGCATATCGTTGTGGTTCTAATTTGCATTTCTCTAATGACCAGTGATAATGGGCGTTTTTTAGTATGTCTGTTGGCTGCATATTTTCTTTTGAGAAGTGTCTGTTCATATCTTTTGCCCATTTTTTGATGAGGTGGTTTGGGTTTTTTCTTGTAAATTTGTTTAAGTGTTTCCTAAATTATGGATATTAGCCCTTTGTCAGATGGATAGATTGCAACAATTTTCTCCCATTCTGTAGGTTGCCTGTTCACTCTGATAGTAGTTTATTTTGCTGTACAGAAGCTCTTTAGTTTAATTAGATCCCATATGTCTATTTTGGCTTTTGTTGCCATTGCTTTCGGTGTTTTAGACGTGAAGTCTTTGCCCATGCCTACGTCCTGAGTGGTATTGCCCAGGTTTTCTTTTAGGATTTTTATGGTTCTAGGTCTTACATTTAAGTCTTTGATCCATCTTGAGTTGATTTTTGTATGAGATGTAAGGAAGGGGTGCAGTTTCAGTTTTCTGCACATGGCTAGCCAGTTTTCCCAGCACCATTTATTAAATAGGGAGTCTCTTCTCCATTGCTTCTTTGTGTGAGGTTTGTCAAAGATCAGATGGTTGCAGATGTGTGGAATTATTTCTGAGGCCTCTGTTCTGCTCCATTGGTCTATATATCTGTTTTGGTACCAGTACCATGCTGTTTTGGTTACTGTAGCCTTGTAGTATAGTTTGAAGTTAGGTAGCATGATGCCTCCAGCTTTATTCTTCTTGCCCAGGATTGTTTTTGCTTTGCAGGCTCTTTTTTGGTTCCAAATGAAGTTTAAAGTAGTTTTTTCCAATTCTGTGAAGAAAGTCATTGGTAGCTGAATGGTGATAGCACTGAATCTAAAAGTACTTTGAGCAGTATAGCCATTTTTCTCCCTCTTTTACCCCTCTCTTATACGTCATATTCAGATATTCATTCAATAAATCCTTATTCAGTGATGACTGAGTCTCAGATCCACTCCCAAGCACTGGAGCTACTACAGTAAATAGAATGGCCAAATATCATTGCTTACATAAAAAAAAGAGTTTACATTTTAGTAAAGATAAACAAGAAAAACATATGAAAATTTGTAGTAAGGTAGATTGCGTTAGAGCTATAAGAAGCAAGTTAAGGAGAATAGGGAGTATTGGGGTGGACAGAAAAGCTTCAGTTTTATCTATTGTAATCAGTGAAGGCCTCAATTAGAAGGTACCGTTTGAATATCACAGAACTTAATGACTTAAAGCAACAATTATTGTATTAAGTTCAATTTCTGTAAGTAAGGAATTAGGGAAGGGCTTGGCTGGTCAGTTTTGACTTCAAGTCTCTTACACAGTTGCAATCAGATGGTGGCTAGAGTAGGAACATATCATCTCACTTCATGTCTTCAGAGACTTTTCTATGTGATTTCTGCATCTGCTATTTGGAGATATTTAGAGTGTAGCAGCCTCAGGATGGCCTACATGGAGGGTTAAGCCTCTAGGGCAAGTATTCCAAGAAAGAAGTAGATACCACAAAGTCCTTTTTACTTTACCTTGGAAATCATATAGAGTCCTTTTTCCCATGGACACAAACTTACCTAAATTTAAGGGGAGTGAAGGTAGACCCAGGTTCTTAATGTGAGGAATCTGAATGTCCCACTCTAAGAAAAGCATGTGTGATGTTATATGTTGTTGTTGCCATTGTGCAAAATATAGTTTGTCACAGCCTAGTGACATGGCCTTTCCTCTTTTAAAATACCTAGACTTGAAAAGGAATTTAAAATTTGCATATTTCTTTTCTTATGCAAAAGATTATGATAATAACATTTCAACTCCATAGGGTTTTTTGAGAACTGGCATGTATAAGCAAATTAATAAGTAATAACTATTTTTTGGATATTTTACTATGTAACAGGAATTATAAACTCAGTATAACTATATTTAATTATTTGATGGAACATACACTCAGATTAACTGTTATATAGAAATCTTACACATGCATTATTTAATCATTTGTGCAATAAATATTTATTGAACCTCTAATTTGTGTCTTGTACAATTTTTTCATATCTGAAAAAGTAGCAGTAGTAAAGAATGAAACAGTTAATTTCATAATGTAAGATGAAATTTGCATAGTAATAAAATAGGAATATGTAATTTACTAGGATAAATATCTATTCAAAATTGAATCAGATTTTATTCAAATTTAGTATAGCTTATCTTTCTCTTTCAAATTTTAGAAATTTTGGAATAAATGCTTTATTAAAATATCCCATAATCTATTAAACCAATATACTCCAAAAAGCTACCTCGAATTTATGTCCAGGAGAAACTACACTGGTGAATATTATTGTGTTTCATGTCTGTCTGAAGTCAGACAATCTGTTCTTCCCTTATACATACACATTTTTTTGTCTTTTCAATGTAACAGAGGTTTAGCTCTACATATGCTAGAGTTTCCTTTCCTAGTTAGATTCATTTTCCCAGCCTTCTTCATAGATCGATGCAAATGTATTACTAGTTCTGGTCAATGAAATTTGAGAGGAAATAGGCCTTGAAGCAATTTGACATGTGCTCTTGTGTTTTTCCTCTTTCTGCTGGTTGAAAGATGAGATGGGAAAAATCGCAGATGCTTTTATGAACCCTCAAACAGGCGCTGTATGTTAAAGATGAAAGAGACACTGATCCACCATGGAATACCTAAATCTGATAGTAACATCGGAAATAAACCTATATTTTTGCCACTATATTTAGGGAGTCTCTGTTAGAGCAGTAAAGCCATTCAATTAATACCAGATGAACACAAGGGAGAAAGTTTTCTTTGTCGCTCCCAAATCCCCAAGGTCTAAGTCTTCAAATTGGAATAACTACAAGAGAATGAGCATTGTGAACAATAAAATAAATAATGATAGTATTAAGTTCTAACCCACAAATAAAATAAGCATTCATGAGTATACATATATAATAAGTATATATCAAAGCCTAAGTGATATAAATCAATGAGTAAGGAAAAGAGAAGACATTGGGAGAAGAAGCCAGCCTTCTTTTCAGCAGAATTTTAATTTAAAAATGTGGAAGGAATGATGGAAATAGAAAATCACTGTTAACTAACGCCACAGCAATAATTATTGCAAGCAAGAACAATCAATGATTGCTAAAATTAGTGGGTAAAACATGATGAGAAAAATGATATTTGCATAGTTTCAAAGTATCTTCTCCGAAGATACTAATTTGTATTAAGGGAAAAATAGTAATTACAATGAAGAAACCTGGCAGGCACCACCTTAATCAAGTGATAAACTCATCAACATCAGTAATAAGGTATATTGACATCATGTACATCCAGATATAATGCACTAAGAAGGGAATAACCTAATTTTATTGACATTCTTGCCCGAACTGCACAACCTCAGTCTAATCATGCAAAATCAGACAAAACCCAAATTGAGAGACAGTTTGCCAAAAGAACTGATTAGTACCCTTCAAAATGGTCTGTCGTCAAAGACACACAAAGACTGACAAGCTGTCACAGAGTGAAAAAGACTGAAGATATATGACAACTAAATGGAATCCTGAGCCAAAAAAAAAAAAAAAGGTTTGTAAAGTAGTTAATATCATTATATTAATGTTACTTTCCTAATTTCTATAACTATATTATGATATGTAAGGTGATAAAAAGAGGAGATGAGTAAATTGTTATGAGAATGCTGCTATTTATTAAATTGTATTTATTAAATTGTGGGATGAGGGATAAACCTAAAATTATTTCAAAATAAATAGTGAAAAAGTAAAAGAAAGACTGTAACTGTGCATGTCAAGTATTCATTAAAAGAGCCTCAACATTTCCTTGGACTGACTAAACTTCAGTAAGAATTCTTCCTAGCTTTAGCATCCTGGCCTCTCTATTCTTCGTGCATTTGATGTAGAAAACTTTTCATTGTAAATTTTTGCTCTTCTTCTTTGAGGTGTAAATCTCCCAGCCTCCTGCCAGTTTTACAGCAGTTTAACAACTTGAGAATGTCTTTCTCAAGGACCTGGTAGCCATGTCTTTGAAATATAATTATAAAAGGAAATAGCTCCTCTGTTTCTCAGTCTCTGTGGGAGGATAGAAGCCTACCTTCCAAAAGGGACAATTAACAAACACAGATGGCCTAATCACACTGACTAACTTTTCCCTAAAGTACTCCAGTACTTTTCATCTAGCTCACATCAGTGCTTTAAAACTCAGCTGCCTTTCTGTTCCATAACTGGGAGCTAAATGATGAGAACACATGGACACATGGAGGGGAACAACGCACACTGGGGACTTTCTAAGAGTGGAGGGTGGGAGGAGGGAAAAGATGAGAAAAAATAAATAATTAGGTACTAGACTGAATACCTGTGTGATGAAATAATCTCAACCACAAACTCCTATGAGACAGGTTTAGCTATGTAACAAACCTGCACTTGTACCCCTGAACTTAAAAGTTAAATAAATAAGTAATAAGTAACATAAACAAACAAACAAACAAAAAACTCTGCTGCCTTTCATTTCAGGGGCTTTGTACTGCTCCCATTGCAATAGTCTTGAACAAAGCCTTCCTTTCCTATTATTGTCAGTACAGCCATCCTTTGATTGTATTGAAAATTACCAATGTCTCATGTAACATAACCATTGTTTCATAAAAACTTAAGAATTTAAGAAGCAAAGTTAATTAACCTGATAAGTAAATCATACGTTGCTTTAAAATTAAAATAGGTGATGAGGCTTTTACTCTATCTAATTTGTTTTTATTTTAGAATTATTGCTGTGGAAGAAGGACAGGCTCCTGGGATTTCTGCATGTTTCAACATTCACAACCCATATGTATTTGGATTTTGGAGTCAACAGTTTCAGACAATCCCCTACCCATTGTTGTCAGGAGGAGAAGAAAGAGTATAGACAAATTGAAATCTTGCTCAATCATCATTATTAACCGAGAAATGTTATTCAATGTTTGTAAACTCAGTTTTATTCATATCTAAGCAGAAAGCAAGCATAATGCTTATGTTGTAAAATCACTTGAGAATTAAATTATTTAAGTAAAGTAAAAACTCCACAAGGCCAATTATGTATTAAGCATTTCATTTAATGACACTACTGTTCTTTTCTTATTAAAACTATTAGAGGAAAATCAAGAAACTTAGTAAATGCCTTTCAGTAATTGCTACTGCCACTGAAATGGGTTTTTAGAAATGTTTTTATCAGCTAACATCAGATTACAACTTAATTAATTAGGCTTTTTATTAAAATAATAGGAAATACAATAAATTATCATGCAGCCATGGGAATAAATATGGTAAATGCTATTTATTTGTCAACATAAAACAAAATTATATAGTTAATGATTAACCTTTTAGAAAAAATAAAACAGTAATGAAACAAACGATAGCTTTTCAAGATGCAAAATACTTGTTTCATGATTAGGTATTCTTAAATGAGTGCTTCTTTAATAACTTCCACAACTATGCAGTATTTCTATAGTCTTATGAAGCTCTTTCAAAGGTGTCTATAGTAGTAGTAACTTATAAATAAATTTGTTACTTGACTTTGTTGTGAGGTAACTGATGTTTCAAGGAATAACATGACTAAAAAGGAGAAAGTACATTATACAAAGCATACTGGTTCCCTTACATATTTATGGTTGTTGGAAATAAGAAAGATGACATTAAGTGAAATTAACATGAGCAATAATGGAAATGTACTTGTGTATAAAATTAAATTTTTTATTTCTAAGGTATCATCATAGATATTCTCCTTCAATTATATTTACATAATCATTTTCTTATAGAATTTGTGTCTCATAGAATAATGGTTGCATACAAAGAAAGCCATGAGGAAAACAAATCACCTAATTTCTAAGGTTATATTTCTAAAATGAATTTTCTTTATAAGATAAAGCACATAAAACCTATAAAGTTTATTAGTAGAAGGAATATGTGTGTGTCTGTGTGTGTGTGTACTAGTAACACTCATGGGTGTGTGGTCAGAGTATTTCTATTCTTGGATATTGGTAAACTTCAGCATTAGAAGTCTTGCTCAAGTCTGAACGAAGTTCAAATTTTGATATTCTTAGTACAGTGGTGACAGATAGAAATCTCAAAAATCTTCTCAGCAAAACTGGAATGAAAGTAGAATACAAAGAACATAAGTAGTTTGGCTTATAAAGAACGGAATTCTGATTGGGTCACGGAAGAATGGTTTCTAAGGCTTTCTGGCCCATTCCCTGTGACATCCCAGGGGGAAAAAAGCGTGTAGACAGCCCTGTAATGATCCTTCACTTTCCAACTTTCAGCTTAGCTATTGGTAATGAATACCAGCCCTATTCCAGAGTGTCTTTCTTTATCCCTTGATCTGTTCATTGCTTAAATGATAAGAAAATATCATTTTATTCCATCAATGTACAATTGTACCCCAATTCTTCTCATGTTCACATGAAAGCCCACATATTTTTCCAGATAAGTGACCCCAGAAATTATAATGATCCATCTATATAGTTGAGTGGCGTAGTATTATATTAAAATGACATTAAAATTACGCAGTACTATAACAAAATTTGTGTGCATAGGGCAATGTTGGAAGAAGCAGGGTCCTTCCCATTGTTTCTACCATTTCACTAATATAAAAACATTCTGTGATCCTACGTTTATTATTGGTAATATATTGTATAGATTTAATGAAATATCATATTTGAGTATTATCTATGAAAATAAAATAAGATTAATTGCTAGCCACTTATTAAAGAGTTAATATTTGCCCTCTAAAATGACAAACATTTTAATGCAATGTCAACTTAAAGATGTATCAGTGGTGTCCAATAAAACTCCCTGTGATGATGGCAATGTTCTATATCTGCACTGTCCAATATGGAGCCACTACCCACATGTGACTGTTAAGCATGAGAAATTTGGATAGTGCACTTGAGAATCTTAATCTTTTATTTAAATTTAATTAAATTTAAATAACCACTTATGGTTAGGTGCTATAGTCTTATACACTGTAGGCAAGATTATCTTATGGGGTTCACTTAGAATTCTCATTCTCAAACTCTTTCATAGTTTTACATATGTTTTTCTACTTTTGACAACACATCCTGTATGCTAACTGCAGAGCAAAATAACTTTTTCATAGAGGTTCAACTAAGCAGATAATTATAAGTGAACAATCAGACCAATTGTTTATTTTACCCATAGGAGGATAGAAAATAAATTATACATTTTTACATCTGGGCCTATTTATTTAAAGAAAGGCTAAGTGACCTACTTTTGATTTGCATGTTGGGATGGATGAACGTCTAAATGATTGTTTTACTGGAACTTTTTACATGATAGTTGATAACATAAGTATTGAATATTAATTTGTCAGTATTTTGAATTGCTCCAGTTTTATGTTACTGAGAAGTAACTTGAAATCTGGATGAATACTTATAATTACTAGAATCAATAGCTCAAAGGACTTACAAATAACTAAGTTATAAATACTCGATTACTTTATGTGTTACTAGAAAAACTAATTTTAAAAACCCATAAGAAACAAAATCATTCTGAATAGGATGATGTGTTCTACATAGTAAATATTCTGTTTAAGATCAATTGCTGATAGAATACTAAAAATGTAGAAATTACCTTTAAATTCATATTATTTAAGTGAAATTTCTGCTTAACAGCATTGCTCTTAAAATTGTCAAGTGTAGCCCTAAGCAGAAAAAGTGGAATTATTTCAGTTTTTTCCATCAGAAACATGAAAAATTTTATTTTCTCCTTAAAATGAAGCAAAAGGATGCATTTTACCACAACTTTCTCTTAAATGTTCACATTTACACAATACAAAGCAAAAGTAAAAGGTAAAAGTTCTCTCCTGGTCCAACCTACTTCTCTAGTTAATTCAATAGTTACTATTACCCTTTTCTATTTTCTTCGTTTAATTAAATTATGTACTGTATAAATCTCAACCCACAAAATATAAAGTGTGCTATTTTTCCACAACAGAGTAGCATTCTAATTCTGCCAGGCTAGTGAAACCTTACTTTTAATCAGTTCCCTATTCTGGGCTGAGTCTGTTTACCCACTGTCAAAGTTCTGGCAAGATACATTCTCTACTCCTAATTGCCACTGGGCCCATTAGGCCTCTATTTCTCTGCCTTCAGTTTGATGACCCCACTGGATGCATGGGTGCCACACAGTTGCCTCTTGGCATGCTGGGCCATGAGAATGCTGTGTGACGTCCTAGCACTGTATTGTCCAGTACAAGAGCCATTCACCGCGTATGACTGTGGAGCACTTGAAATACGACTAGTTAGAATTGAACTCTGTCGTAAGTATAAAATACACAGCAAGTTTTAAAACTCTATTCTCAGCTTTCAAAATCTTTGAGTATTCTGATGTTTATTCCTGGGATTTTCAGAGTTTGGGGATTAGGTAGGGGCCGACAGCTTCTTTTCACACAGACACTGTTTATGATCTGATAGGTTTGGGAGAGGAGCATGAAAAGATTTTACAGTTCTCTTGATGTAGTTTCTTAGATATTTTATCTGGGCCAGATTTCTTTCCATTGCCAAAATAGACTAGGATTTTGAAAATCATAAACACAGACATATAAGTAGCATTTTTCTCTATATTCTGATATATGATCTTTCCCCTATTGAGAGAATGATCATATTGAATCCATGGGAAAAGGTGTAACGGGAGTCAGAAATAACATACCAAGGAAATAAAACAGTTAAATTTTTCAAAGCACTAAGCACATTAACATCAACAAAAAATGATATATAATGAGGGGAAAATATGGGATGTTTATATGACATTATCTTGGTAAAATAACAAAAAGAAAAACTACAAAAAACAAAGACTATATATTTTTTTTTCCAAATCATATTCAATATTTCATATGCACTGGTACTCATTCAGCACCTTTTTATTTAATCATATACTATTGATACCTTTCTAAAAACATCACCTATAAATCCATGTTTGTTCTTTTTAACTGCTATATTTATTCCATGTTATATAAGCAAGATAATGAATGGTAGCAATATTTTGCAAGCAAATATACACTGTTTCCGTATTTATTGTAATCAGTGTAACAAATTTATTATAACAATGATATGATGCATATGTTTGAGTAGACAACAATTATTGTAATAGGCTCTTCTGGACAATGTGAATTTGGATATAATGGAATAGGGAAATGGATTTCAATCATTTTTTTTTCTTGAACTGGGCTACATTCCCAAAATTTCTCTAGTCCAAGTATCTTGTATGGCATTGATTGGTAAAAAGTGTGTTAACTACTTAAGAGATTGTTGCAATTACTGCCACCTTTTGGAAGTAGTCAACCACAGGTCCCAGAAATGTTCTCATCAATGCTTAATCCAGAATTCACAACTTCTACCAGATGGCATAAACCATATCAGAGGTTGAATAGAGACAGATTTGGATTGGGCAGCTGGATTACCAAAACTATTTAGCCTGATAGCTATGAATGTTAACTATGTTAAGTCACTTTCTTGACATCACTTATTGCGTTCAGAAGGAGTTTCACTTTGTGCCTGTAAGCCATATTTGTAGAAATGGGATTTTAGGGTTAATGTGTGAACACAAATTAAATTTTGATAGATTCTGACAAAAGTCTCTAAATATATGTATAAATAATGTATTTGCTCACCAAACTTAATTCCTCCTCCTATTCTGCACATGACTATATTTCTCAGTTTCCTTTGCATTGATCAGGCCACGTCACTGGTTTCTGACTAAGGGAAATGCATACAACAGGGATATGCATCACTTCCACAGAGGATCCCCCATTATCTTTACAATTGGAAAGGATTCGAAGGTCATGAGTAAAGTGGAGCTGTAAGATGGAAGGATCCTGCACTGGAAAAACCCATGGATAAGGCTATATACTGATTGGATTTTATATAAATACTATTTTATTTTATTAAACTGCTGAGATTTTTGGAGCCGTCAGAGACGTTAGCCTTTTGAAACAATATAATGAATTTTCCACACATTTGATTGGACTTCCTTCCATCATGTGATGATAATGAGCTAGAAACTTAGCTAGGAAGGCACATACCTCATCATCTTAGCTTTCCTAATGGGGACAGTACTGTTCTGTTCTCCAACAAGACCTAAAGCAAGGGATTCAGACAATGTATCCAGAGAGAGAGAAATGGAGAGAGAGCAAGAGAGACTTAGCTTTTTTAAATGTTCTTAACCTGTCAATTTTCTGCACATATTTGAAAATATTAGATATTACCAATTAAAAAATGGTTTTGACATGCTGATCAGAATTTTGTTTAATGTTTCAATTAGATCTTTTTCTCTAATAAGCTTAAGCGTTTTTTCAGATGTTGTTATTCAATTTTTCCAGTGGACTACTTTTGATAATCTGTACAATTATTTAATATTTATTCACGTTCTTTCATTTATTCAACTAAGATGTAGGAAGCACCCAATTTTTTCCAAGTAATTTGCTGGAGACTGAAGATGTAGGGATTGGCAACTACAGATATGTTCCTTATTCACATGAAGTTTGCTGTCAAATGAAGAAACAGGAGAAACGACTTAATAACTGCATTTCTACAATAAAGATTTCCTGGCCCGGTGCAGTGGCTCATAACTGTAATCCCAGCACTTCGGGAGGCTGACGCAGGTGGATCACATGAGGTCAGGAGTTTGAGATCAGCCTGGCAAACTTGGTGAAACCCCATCTATACTAAAAATACAGACATTAACTTGATGTGGTGGCACATGCATGTAATTCCAGCTACTCAGGAGACTGAAGCTCAAGAATCACTTGAACCCATGAGGGGAGGCTGCAGTGCACTAAGATTCTGATATGATAGTCTCACTTATTTGCCTATTCATTCATCTTCTTACTATCCTAACTAGGAATAAGACATCTGTAAAAACAGGAGCCTTGTCTGTTTTGGTCACCACTATATTCCAACATAAATTAGTACACAGTAGTAAATTTTTTTATTTATTTTTTATTTTTTTAACAAATTGAAGGTTGTGACAACCCTGAATCTAGCATAAGGCTTCACTTTTTCAACAGTATGTGCTCTTTGTGTCTTTGTCATATTTTGGTAATTCTCACAATATTTCAAGCTTTTTCATTATTATTATGATAAGGTACATTTTTCTTTTAAGATGGAATTTCACACTGTTGCCCAGGCTGGAGTGCAGTGGCCTTGTGGTCAGTGATCTTTGATGTTACTCTTGTAATTATTTGAAGCACCACCAACAAGAAGACAAACTTAATAAATGTCGGTATTCTGACTACTCCACGGACCAGCCCTTCCCTCCTCTCTCTCCATCTCCTCAGGCATACCTAAACCCTGAGACACAGCAACACTAAAATTAGGTCAATTGATAACCTTAAGATGGTCTATAAGTGCTCAAGTGAAAGGAAAAGTCACATACCTCTCACTTCAAATCAAAAACTGGAAATAAGCTAAGTGAGGAAGGCATGTTGAAAGCCAAAATAAGTCAAAAGTGAGGCCTCTTATGCCAAACAGTTAGCCAAGTTGTGAATGCAAAGGAAAAGTGTGCTACTACAGTGGACATACAAATGATGAGAAAAAAAAAAAAAAACAATAAAATACTTAGGAATATACCTAACCAAGGAGGAGAAAGATCTCTACAAGGAAAACTACAAAACACTGCTGAAAGTAATCATAGATGACACAAACAAATGGAAACATATCCCATGTTCATGAATAGGCAGAAACAATATTGTGAAAATGACCATACTGCCGAAAACCACCTACAAATTCAATGCAGTTCCAATCAAAATATCACCATCATTCTTCACAGAACTAGAAAAAGCAATTCTAAAATTCATATGGAATGAAAAAAGAGCCCACATAGCTAAAGCAAGACTAAGCAAGAAAAACAAATCTGGAGACATCACATTACCTGATTTCAAACTATGCTATAAGACCATAGTCACCAAAACAGCATGGTACTGGCATAAAAATTGACACATAGACCAATGGAACAGAATAGAGAACCCAGAAATAAATCCAAACTCTTACAGCCAATGAGCTTTGATATAGCAAGCACAAACTTAAAGTGGGGAAAGGATACCCTATTTAATAAACGGTGCTGTGATACTTGGCAAGCCACATGTAGGAGAATGAAACTGGATCCTCATCTTTCAACTTATATAAAAATCAACTCAAAATGGAGCAAGGACTTAAATTGCAGACCGGAAACTATAAAAATTCTAGAAGATAACATTGGAAAAACCCTTCTAAACATTGTCTTAGGCAAGGATTTCACGACCAAGAACCCAAAAGCAAATGCAATAAAAACAAAGACAGGCCGGGTGTGGTGGTCCACTCCTGTAATCCCAGCACTTTGGAAGGCTGAGGTGGATGGATCACCTGAGGTCAGGAGTTCTAGACCAGCCTGGTCAACATGGTGAAACCCCGTCTCTACTAAAAATCCAAAAATTAGCTGGGTATGGTGGTGCATTCCTGTAATCCCAGCTACCGGTGAAGGCTGAGGCAGGAGAATCACATGTACCTGGGAGGCAGAGGATGCAGTGAGCTGAGAACACACCACTGAACTCCAGTCTGAGCAACAGAGTGAGACTCCATCTCGAAGAAAAGGTAAAAAGCTGAGACTTAAACTAAATAGCGTGGCGGAAGGAACAGTCAGCAGAGTAAACAGACAATGCACAGAGTGGAAGAAAATATTCACAATCTGTACATCTGACACAGGACTAATATCCAGAATCGACAATGAACTCAAATTAGCAAGAAAAAAGTAAAAAATCCCATCATGATAGACAATTCTCAAAGGAAGATATACAAATGGCCAAAAAACATGTGAAAAAATGCTCAACATCACCAATGATCCGGGAAATGCAAATCAAAACCACAATGCAGTACCACCTTACTCTTGCAAGAATGGTAAAAAAAAAAAAAAAAAAAAGATGTTGATGTGAATCCGGTGAACAGGGAACACTTCTACACTGCTGGTGGGAATGTATAGTAGTATAACTGCTATGGAAAACAATGTGGAGATTCCTAAAATAACTAAAAGTAGAACTACCATTTGATCCAGCAATACCACTACTGGGTATCTACCCAGAGGAAAAGAAGTCTTTATACGAAAAAGATACTTGCACACGCATCTTTATAGCAACACAGTTTGCAACTGCAAAAACGTGGAACTAACACCAGTGCCCATCAATCAACAAGTGGATAAAGAAACTGTGATGTATATAACTGTGATATCTATATCTATCTATCTATCTGTCTATATGTATATATGTATATATATACAGATAGATATAAATCACATTTATATATCAGTTATATACCAAAGAAACTGTGGTGTGTGTGCATATATATACATATATACATATATATATATATGATAGAATACTACTCATCCATAAAAAAGAATGAATTTATGGCATTTACAGTGACCTGGATGAGACTGGAGACTATTATCCTGAGTGAAGTCACTCAGGAATGGAAAAAGAAACATTGTACATTCTCAATCATATGTGCAAGCTAAGCTATGAGGATGCAAATGTGTAAGACAGACACAAAGAACTCCGGGGACTCAGAGGGAAAGGGTGGGAAGGAGGTGAGGGATAAAACACCACAAATTGGATGCAGTGTAAACTTCTGGGGCAATGGGTGCACCAAAATCTCACAAATCACCACTAAAGAAATTACTGATCTCACCAAATACTGCCTGTTCCCCAGTAACCCATGGAAATTTAAAAAATAAAGTAAATTTAATTGAACAGTTTGTATCAGGTTGCCCCAAATTTCTCTTAATTTGTACCTTTCATGTGGTTTGTATTTATTATACTAATATTGCACAATAAATAAAAATGTATTTACCCTATCTATAGTATATAAAAGCTTAATATAACACAAAATGTATGTATAAACAAATCATTCTTGAAAACAAGCTGACAATATTTGCCTCTCAAAAATGTTTAGATCCCCACCATACTTTTCTCTCACATAACACAGTCACACATTATAGATGTGTACATTTATTTTATGTACACAATCTCACTGCAAACAAATGTAACTTTCAAATAAAGCATAGAAATATTTACAGATTTCATTACCTAGCCTCTTTCAATGTAATGTATCATATTAGTTCTATTTGGAACAAAGCCTGTTTGAAAAGCTGAACTATACCATTTTACTGCAACAGACTTATTAGGCCTGTGGATAGGAATGATAAAGTGTGTTATAAAAAGGATTTAGTAAGTTTCTGGGCAAAAGGATGACTGGCTATACAATGCACTGATATCACCTACCAGCTCTTCCACGCACTGCTATCCAAATGTACTGAGAGAAACATATCACTGGTCATACTGACAGATGCTATAAAGCTAAGCTGCCCTTTACTAGTGAATAAAAATAAGCCAAAGTAAGGAATAGAAAGTGAATTTTTAAAAGTAAAGTATTTTTTCATGATAATATTTGAAATTCATATTTGTTTTAAAAAGTTAAATTACGAAGAATGTAATCTATAATCAATTTGTAGGCTGAAAGACTTCAGGAGGATAAATATTTAAAATAACTTTGTTGCATTTACTGGGGGTACTATTCTACATATACATTTTTTTTTTAGAAACATCCAAAATAAACTTATATAGCCCAAACTTTCTTGTGAGATAGCTGAGTATGAGCCACTGAGCAGTTACTTTCCCTGTATGAAAGCCTGTGCCTATGGGATACGAAACATC
This sequence comes from Papio anubis, assembly GCF_008728515.1. Lineage (NCBI taxonomy): Eukaryota > Metazoa > Chordata > Mammalia > Primates > Cercopithecidae > Papio > Papio anubis. The sequence continues at coordinate 13,366 of NW_022166410.1, read as the reverse complement.
TAAGTTTAAAATGTTTCCTGTCCAATTATTCCAAGTAGGGGTTTGGCGATACATTATTAAAATGTTTAGCTTCTCAAATTAACCTTATATGAGGCTTATAATTATACAATTATATAATTGTTGTGTTGAGAGGGTGCACATGTTAAACATTAAATTTCTTATATTTTTTTAAGTGAAAATAAGTTTATTAAGTAAGTATACCTTACTTAGCCAAAAGAATGGCTACTTTATAGGCAGAGCAGTGGCATAGGCTGGTGGCCTGAATATACTTGTTATTATTTCTTTATTACATGCCAAACAAAGGGTAGATTATTCATGTGTTTCCCAGGAAAGAGGCAGGGATTTCCCGGAACTGAGGGTTCCTCCCCTTTTAGACCATATAGGGTATCTTCTGGATGTTGCCATGGCATTTGTAAACTGTCATGAAACTGGTGGGAGTGTCTTTTAGCATGTTAATGCATTATAATTAACATATAATGAGCAGTGAGGACAACCAGTGTTCGCTTATTGAATAGGAGAATGGAGTGGTGAAATAATGAGAAAAAAATTATAGTTAATGTTAGAGATCCCAGGTTTCATTTATTTCACAGTGCCAGATGAGGGTTTGAAATACTGTTCACCACTAGAAGTATGAAACTGTCTCAAAGCAGTTTATTAAAAGTGGAGGCAAGATTGCTTTTTATTTAAGTCAATATTTTCCAGAAAAGTGATGGATATTGGTCATTATAACAGTCATTCAAGAGTTCTGCTAAAATCAAACAAACGAATGTAGAAAACCAATATTAACCTAAGCAGAGAAGTGATTTAAATAAATATAGGCAGAGAGAAGTGCAATTTGTGAGAGATGCAAGGATCCTTAGATAACTAGCCAGAGAGATGATGGTAGGAGTTATGTAAGTTCCAAGGCTGGATATTCACACTGTCAATCAGTACTCGGTCCAGATTTCATCTGAAAGGGAAGGACACCCAGAGCATTGTCGTGATAAGTCTTGTTACTTCAAGATTTTGAACTCCTAAAATATCTGGAATTTTTTTTGAAATGCATTATTATCTTGTTTTAGGGAAATGTCTGTGGTGTGTGTGTATGTGTGTGTGTGTGTGTGTGTGTGTTGCTCAGTTTCTAACTACAAAGCATGACACTATATCTATGAATAAAATTAAAAATTTGATTAATTTTGAGGTCAATTTGCTAGTGGATTGTTCTCAAAGATCAGGGAGTTAAACTTATGAAACTAGGACATGCAAATGACACTGACTGAAAGTTGTGAAATAAAATACTCCTTAGTTTTTAACTGTAACTTTAGAATTATAACTTTTAATATGAAACTTTATTAAGATTTTTTTATGCCTAAAATTCAGGAGAGTACAAATAAACTCTTAGTTTTAAAAAATTTTCTCAATTGAAAACTAATTTAATTGTCATAAGACAAAAGTGCTTTTAAAATCATTATATATTTACCCATGCTCATTTTTTTTATCTCAGTAAAAATGTTCTAATAATATGCGAAACTTAAAGAGAGTGAACTGTAAAGCCTTTCCATGGGAAATATAAAGTTTCAAAGTCTTTATCCTAGAATCAGTAGTTTTGATCTGTTTGAGTCTCAGAGTCTAGAGGCTTAGCCAAGAGTCAGTTGGATCAAAGCCTGTCTCCCTGAACTATGTCAAAAAGAGAATGGTTAATTGTGTTTACTATGAATGGGGAAGAAAGACACCAACAGTATATCTCAAACTAATGAATATGAAATCTCTACTTGAACATGGTGAGAAAAGGTCTCTTTTTATACATTATTTTAATGAAAGCACTTCAATACATGAAAACAAAGGATACGTATGAATTGGGTTCTATGAGTTTATTTGAATTATAGTAGAAAATGGTTGTATGTATACATACATTAAGAATGCTGTTCAAGCTGAGTAGTATCTTTTTATAAAAACTCAGAATATTTTTCTAATAAAATGTTCAATTAAATCATTGAAAGGTGCACCTGCAGTTATGAATAAAATGTTTAATTTAAAATAAAACATTTCTTTCATGATACATATATAAATATATATAGCACATAATGATTTCCTATTTTGCTTAATAGCTAATATTTAATTTAAAATTTTTGTATTTACAATAAATGTTATTTCCTTCTAGGTTAATCAGCAATAAACACCACATAACGCATAATGCTTACATTGAAGTAGTTTTTATCCAAAACCCTAGTGGTTTTCCAGAGAATGATATCATTCCATAGAAACAAGTGAAGCAATTAATTAGTTTCTGTTTATTAATCCACTTCAGATGTCAGAAAAACATAACCGCAAACATAATACATTTGCACTTTAATCTATGATTAATGCTGATATTTCTGTTATATTCAGTTGACTTGTCTTTCTAACAAATGTATGCAAATATATAATAACGATTTGCATGAAACTCTAAATTAAATCACTAGAGACCTAAATTAAAATAGCAAATTATGTTTATTCATTTATTCAATCAAAATTTATTGACCTCATACTGTGTCAGATCCTGGAATAAAATGTCTATCAAGATAGCTAATGTTTTAGCACTTTGAAAATTTTATTGTGTCAGTTTTTAAATAGTCTAATACTGTCTTAGGTCAATCTATAGAGATTATAATATTTTCTGACTAGATTCTGAATAAACCATTAGAGGCTTTGTTTCCTTTGTTTTGATCAAATGTCACATTTGGGAACTATTCAGCACTGTTCTGTCTCTTTTTTTTCTCTGTCAGATTTTTGTTTCAGAGAATATTTTTATTTATATTCATATGATTATTTTTCTCTTTAAATTATTTTATCATGGCAAAATTTATATTCCTTTAATTCACTCATTTTAATCGTTCTTTTCAATGAGACTTAATAAATGTATTCAATTAGGTTACCATCTCCACATCCCAGTTTAGATTATTCTCTTCACTCCAAAGATCAGTCATGATTCTTAACCCCAGACCACTACTAATCTGATTCTATTTTTATAATTTTTTCTTCTCATGAAATTTTATAGATTTGGAATCATGCAAAAAGTAGTTACGTGTCTGGCCCTTTTTTGAGGTTTGTTCCCATTATTGCATGTATATAGTGTTTTTCTTTGTATTTCACAGTAGTATTTTATTTCATTTCAGCAATGTTTCATGAATATTGCTTAATAGCTAATATTTCATTTAAATTTTTTATTTTTACAAGAAATGCTATTTCATAGTTTCCTTTCTATGTTTTTATCTCATTTGGTATCAGGGAAACATGGGACTTATAAAATGAGTAGGCAAACATTTCTGCCTTCTCCATTTTCTGTAAGAGTCTGTGTAGACATGTATAATTTCTTTATTAGAATTTTAATAGAATTGACATGTTGAAACCATTTGGGCTTGAATTTGTTTAGGGGAAGATTTTTTTTTTACTAAATTTGTTTATTCCATTAATGTAAGTTTAATAAGACTTCATTTACCTAAAACGTTCACAAGGATTATTTATGTGTTGCTAGAAATTTGTGTACTTCATTGACATAATGTTATTAATAATAATACCATCTAATCTTTTTAATTGTTCCAAAATCTGTAGTGATGAAAGCTCTCTCATTTCTGATTTTTGTAGTTTCTCTGTGTGTGTGTGTGTGTGTGTGTGTGTTTCTTTTCTCAGTCACTAAAGGTCTGATAGGTTATCCATTTTTTTATCTTTTGAAATAATTAATTTTGGTTTCATTATTTTTTTTTTTTTTTGCTATTGGATCTCATTTATCTTTATTTTGATATTCTGTCCCCACAAACTTTTTTCTGTTTGTGTTTGATTTGACATACTCCTCATTTTCTAGATACTTAAGGTAGAAAAAATTTGTATTAGTAGTTTTAAAGTAGATATATTGCTACTTTTCATTTTCAACCAAATCAAAATATTTTCTGATTTTCTTGGTGACTTGTGTTATTTAATTTCCGTATACTTGGAGATTTCCTAGATTTTATTCTGCTAGTGGTTTCTGATTAAAATCTAATGAAATTACGGAATATATTTTGCCTAATTTTAATAATTAAATACTAAGATTTTTTGACTTAGTATTTGGTTTATCCTAGTCAATGTGTCTTATGCACTTGATAAAAATGTGTATTCAGCTGCAGTTGGTTAGAATTCTGTACCTGTCAGTTCAATTCAGTTGATAATTTTATTTAAGTAATCCATATACCTACTGATTTTCTGTCAAGATGTTCTATCAATTACTAAGAAAGCACTACTGAGATCCCCAATTATATTTAAATTTTAATTTATCTTTCCAGTTCTGCAGTGTCTGTGTGTGTGTGTGTGTGTGTGTGTGTGTGTGTGTGTATACCTAAAGAATTTGGGAGTTTTTTAAAGAGCAAATACATTTATAAATGTTATATCTTTCTGTTGTATTCAACCTTTTTAAAATAAAATGTCCCTCTGGGACTCTAGTAATATTCTTTTCCTTAGAATCTTTTATGTCTAATAATAATATAGCTACTCCATCTCTTTTATAGTTGTTGTTGCTTGCTATGTCATTTATTTTAAATCTGTGTCTTTGAATATAAAAATATTTTATATAGCAAGCATATAGCTACATCAAGTTTTTCTGCATTTTGTTTCATCCAGTCTGGAAATTGATTGTCTTGATTAGCATTTAGTTTGCACATTTAATGTAATTATATGTTTGGATTTGGGTTTGCCATTATACTCTTTGATTTTTTAAATGTTTATATTTCTTATCTTTTTCATATTTCTGTTCCTTCTTTACAAACCTCTTCTTTGTTAAATAACTATTTTTAGCTTATCATTTTAAGTTCTCTGTTTTTTTTTTGTTTGTTTGTTTGTTTGTTTTGAGACTGAGTCTGGCTCTGTCGCCCAGGCTGGAGTGCAGTGGCCGGATCTCAGCTCACTGCAAGCTCCGCCTCCCGGGTTTACGCCATTCTCCTGCCTCAGCCTCCCGAGTAGCTGGGACCACAGGCGCCCGCCACTTCGCCCGGCTAGTTTTTTGTATTTTTTAGTAGAGACGGGGTTTCACCGTGTTAGCCAGGATGGTCTCGATCTCCTGACCTCGTGATCCACCCGTCTCGGCCTCCCAAAGTGCTGGGATTACAGGCTTGAGCCACCGCGCCCGGCCTTAATAAGTTCTCTGTTTTTATGAGATTTTTGTTGTTGCTTTAAACTTACAATAAGCATCTTTAATGCAATATTTTTATAAAACATAGCAACTACACACTAGTATTATTCCATTCCCATTCTTTTTGCTATTATATACATATGCATATATAATGTGCCTAAATACTTCATAAACCCAAGAATTTAGTGATATAATTATTGATTTGGTCAATATTATGATTCTTTTTACTAAGTTAATAGAAGACTGAATAAATTGTACACATATACAGGTAGTCCACATATAATATATTTACCAACATATTACCATTTCTGGTTTTGTTTGTCCCTGTAGATCAGTTACTACATCTGATCCATTTTCTTTTATTATTAATCCTTCCTTTAGTATTTCTTGTGGGGAAAGTCTGCTGGAAACATATTTTCTGAGTATTTTATTCATCTGAGAATAATTTTATTTAACCTTTTTACTTGAAGAATCCTAGGATATTTCTGCTGGATAGAGAATTATTGGTTGTGTTGATTTTCTTTAAAGCTTTTAAATATGTAATTCCAATGTCCTGCTTTTTTTCTTTTTCTAAGAAGCCAGCTGTTTTTAATCACGTTGTTCTGTAAACTAAGAATTACAATATTTGGCTTATTTCTCTTTGGCTTTCAGCTGCTTTACTACCATATGTCTTTTTGTGATTCATTTTGTGTTTGTTGAACTTCTTTGATTAGTGGATTGCTTTACATAAAATTTAATAAGTATTTGATCACTATTTTTTCAAATTTTCTATCATTTTTCATATCTTCTCTCCTTTCGGGACTTCCATTAAGTTATGTTGGAATGACTGATTGTGTGCCATAGGTCATTGAGTCCCTTTTAATTTTATTTAAGCTCTCTTTTCTATATTTTGGATTAGATAATTTCTATTAATATATTTTCAAGATCACAGATTTTTTTTGTTATATCATTTCAAGTCTGTTGTTGGATATAATTAGTGAATGTTTTTCATTTTAGTTACTATATTTTTAATCTATAGGATTCCATTTGTTCTTTGTTACAGTTTGTATTTTTCAATTGAATTTCCCTGTTTGTTCATTGTTCACATAGCTTCTTTACTTCATAGATATATTCTTAATAATTTCTACAAAGTCAGTTTTTGCCAAATGGAACACCCAGAACTCCTCACGTCAGTTTATTGTGACCATTTTCCCCGTAAGTATAGATCACACTTTCTTGTGTCACTGCATGTCTACTAATTTTGTACTGAAAATAGAACATTTTTAATAATACAGTATGGCAACTCTGAATTTAAAAAAAAATATTTTTCTGAAGGTTGCTGTTTTATTTAATCAAATTGCCAGTACTTAAACAGTAGCATCTGTCCCTCCCATTGTGTTCAGGCACTTATTGAACTGTATAGAATTTTTTAACCTATTGTATATTTTTAAAAAGTCTGTCTTCCTAAAGGATGTTCCTGTATATGAATAGCTTATTGGTCAGACAATGACTGGAATAGATATTGTGCTCAAAAACCTTAAGCACATAAAGGGTTCGCCCTCTGCTAATCGGTTAGTTTTTGGATTGAGGAACACATTTAAAGTTGTGACCAGCTTTCAAGATTTTCTTTTCTTTCAGTTTTCTCCGGGTTATCTGATGTCTCAACTGCTTGAATATAGTTTCTTGCTCAGCCAGGAATGTATGGAGAACTGTGCTTATCCCTTCCATAGCTCTCTCTTTTCTAAACTCTTCTATTTAATGTTATGGTTACAGTTGAATCAATTCAGCTAGCAAAGCTACAGTTATGCTGCATCCTTTCTTAATGACTCTACCACTTGCAGCTGACAAAGATATGGGCTTCCCTTTGTCAGTCCAAATCAAGTGTGTTTGCCTCTAAGAAGACAGTTGCTAAAGCTTTTCATTACCATCCTCCTGCTAGAAGAGAAGAATTCTTACCAATGAGATACAGAGAGAGGGAAGGGAACAATCGCAGATTCACATCTATAGGTTTTCTTTTTCCATTCTGATATCACAATCCAAACAAGTAGTTATGTATAAATATCTTTTAAATAACTCTTCAATGTATGGTCTGCTTTTGAATTTTTACATATTATCCCATTACTAATCAAAAGCTGTGTTAGTTCTATCTCTTTGAATATGAGCACAGTTATACTCTACAGCCATAATAAAGTAATTTTGATGAAATAACAATAATCTGTCCAAAGCTACCTCTTACTGAAAGTAAAAAAAAAAACTTGGGGAATAAACAAAATACAAAGATAGATATTATATATTATGCACAGTAATCTGCGTTTTTCTAATGAAAAGTAAACATAGAACATCTATAGGAGAAAAAATGATGTTAGTGATTAAAGTTACTCACAGTGTGTTACATTAGATGATGTATAAAGAGAAACTCCAAGGAAAGGAAAGGATATTCAAAGATGAGAATCAGACTGAATGTGAGCTCCTCAAGTTCCCATTAAATAGCCAAAAAATGTCACGAAATCAGAGTTTTTATTTTTCAAGTTGGCATATTTAGGGGAATTATGACAAAGGAGGCAATTACATTTAATTGGAATAAAATGCTGAGCAAGGACAGGGAGGAGGGTGCAGCTTTACTGTAGAGAAGGAAGAACAGCTCATTTAAATAGTCTTAATTAAATAAAGAACAAAACTGTGATTCCTGACAAGTAAGAATTCAATCAATCTGTGATAATCAACAGGGCAAAAAGAAGCAGGAATATATATTCAAGGCAGAGAGATGCCCACAAGAAGTCTAACCAGGGAGAGCAGCATTACCCGATATCACCAGCATACACCTGAGAGAAACCAATGCATGACAAATGCAGTCGTTCTATCTTTGGATATATTCATATGTGTTTCCTCTGTTGAAATCACATTCTAGACTTCTATATATAGATGAAGAATTAACTATGAGGTTTTCAAATGTATTCTGTATTCCTATGAATAAATGACTTTTTAGGAATTTTCTAAAATATCTTTCAGAAAATAAACTTGTCAGTTTATGCTATCATACATATAACAGCTTCATGTGTCAACAATTCAAACCAACAACAAGTATCTATTAACTCATTAGAAAAATAGAAAAGAAAGTGGACCCATCTTTTAAATCTATGTTAAACAATGAAATTTTATGTCCTATGCACAAAGTGATTAAAAAAAATACTATTTTAACTGGTCAAATATCTAAAAAGATTGCCAATTGTTAGGCTACTCCTAAGATAAAAATGAAAGATAACATAAAATTTATTTTGTCTCACTAAACAAATAAATATAAATAAACATTACTGAGAAAATTAGATATCCTTATAGAAAGAAATTATAATAGATACCTTCTTGAAAAAAATATATATTGATCTAATCTATATGAAAATTCCACAACTAATTGTGATTGTAGGATTTATTTTTTTGTTTTGTTTTTGTTTTGTTTTGAGACACGGTCTTGTTCTGTCACCCAGGCTGGAGTGCAGAGATACAAACACAGCTCACTACAGCCTCAATATTTCGGACATAAGCAATTCTACATCAGCCTCCTGAGTAGCTGGAACTAGAGGTGCACACCACCAAACCCAGTTAATTTTTAAATTTCTTGTAGAGATGGCATTTCACCACATTGCCCAGACAGTTCTCAAACTCCTGGACCCAAGTGATCCACCCACCTCGGCCTTCCAAAGTGGTAGGATTATAGGCCTGAGCCACTATGCCTAGCCATTAGATTTATTTATGCATATGTATGAATTTGCCATAATGAAAAGGAAAAGTGAAAAACTTCAAAAGTTGTGCATAATGGTGATAACATCTTAGGAAAAGGGAAGGAAGAGATTAGTGGTTTGAATGTATTAATGTATAAATATTATGCTAATTCTTACACTGATATATAATTGCATGTTATTATTTTTTAGTTACAATTGTATTCCACATAGTCTTTTGTAGGAGTATATTCAACATAAAATAAATCAATAGAATAAATTAAAAACAGAGAATTAAAGAGAGTTAATGGATTCAATTTTTGTCAGTGTGAATTGAAAATATCCTTGGAGCACGCAATTGTTTTGTACCAGCATTTGGCTATTTCAGTCTAAAAAACTCTGGCCATTAAATTTCTCCCTCTCATTTAGCATCATTCATGTCCCAAACAGGTCTTGGCTCTCATTCTACCATGGGGTTGGCATTACGACTGCGTTTACTATATCTTGGGACTCCATCTACGTCTGGTTCTCTTTTTGTCCCGCGTGGCTGGCACAGCCTTTTCTATACTCCTTGATTTCTTATTTTTTCTGACCTGAATCTTTTAAAGTGATCCTCTGTTAGGGTTGTTAGGGTTAGACCCTTCAAATTCTGGAACTCTTCTTCTTTTTTTTTTTTTTTTTTTTTTAACCAGGGGATTGCTGCTATAACTTCACTTGGAGCTAACGGATTTGGCGGTGGGGTTGTCTCTGACGCTGAATGATGACTCTTGGGATTGTGGAAACATTTTTCACAGTTGCAACCTACCTGACACTAGAAATGTATAACTCATTATTTTCTTAGTGTCTTTTCTTTTAGTGCTTTGTTTTCTTTATCCCAAAAATCATACAAACTATGATTAGGCCTTGCCTATAATTGTTTCTGTCTTACTTAATTACCTTTGTCTTGTTGCTTGTTTTCTATGGTAGTGCTAAATCATTGGTATGTTTAAATGCTAAGATAATTTACCAAGAAATTACCTGTAAATAAGCCATTGCTTAGATACCAGGTTAGATATATCTTTGAATTCTTAACTATACAATCATAATTGTATTGCTCCAACAATTACTCCAGAAAGCAAAATGTGCACTCTTATTTTTTGACCCAATTTTGCATTAATTCTTATTGAATAGGACTCTTTTCACATCAAGATGGTTTAGTTGTATGTTTCAAAATGGGCTATAAATCTCGAGGAGAGAAGTAACACCTCACCCATTTTTTATAACAATTATTTACAGCTACCTATCACCTCAGTATCTAGCATTGGGCTAGATGGTCTTCCTCCATTTAAAAACAAACAGACAAACAAACAAACAAACAAAAAACAATGTTAGGCCAGGTATGGTGGTTCAGGCCTGTAATCCCAGCACATTGGGAGGCTGGGGCAGTATTGCTTGAGCCCAGGAATTTGAGACCAGTCTGCGCAACAGAATGAGATCCTACGTCTACAATATTGTTTTAAAAAACTTAGGTATAGTGATAAGCTGCTGTAGTCCCAGCTACATAGGAAGCTGATGTGGGGGAATAGCTTGACTTCAGGAGGTCAAAGCTGAAGTGAACAGTGATTGCACCACTGCACTCCAGTGTCCATGACAGAATGGGACTCTATCTCAAAAAGGAAAGAAAAAACAGCAAAATACAGCATTAATTATGTCTTCACTAAATATTGAGCAAGACCAAGATCACATAGGTACGTAGATCCACACAGGTACACAGATCAGACTGAAACTTCATGGGCTTTTAATGTTTTTATCTCAATAAAAAAATTAAACTTTGAAACCAACATGGTGAACTTCGGAGACCAAAAATTATGGTATCCAAATGTCTATTAAAAAAAAAAAGTACGACTTAGTTACACCTAATTTATATCAAGAAAATCCTACCAATTAACTCTATGTTTCTAAGAGTTCAATTATTTTAGTAAATTGTAGTCTCTCCGATGTCTGAAGTGAATAGATATCTACCCATATTTGCCAACTAATATCATTATTCCTGCTTATTCTTGCTAAGGAATTACCGTATGATTCAAGATCTCCTCAGATAGATAGAGATAGATAGCATTTAGGTAGTGATGCTTTATTGCTGCTGTTCACTATTTGGTGGTCTCTACATGAAAAGAGTGAAGAAAAGCACAAATTAAAATTAATAGCTTTAATTATAATTAGATATGAACATAACAGCAATAATAATTTTATTTCCAACTTCTAACAGGCTCTTAAGTAAAGCCATCTAAATTTTATTAATCAATCTTTAACAAAATTACATAGTATAGCTTAGAATGTATTTAGCCAGGTAAGTGTGGCTTTATAAGTCAATTACTTAATTAAAGGTGCTTACCAGTATTAGTTCTCTCTGAAGAACTGCTCTATGTGGAACCAGTGGTCTATATTTTACACCACTTTTGGTTTTCTATAACTTGGAACTTTGTGAAAATGACAGTAGAATCTTCTAAAAACTACTAACCCCACAATCTGGAATATTTTTTAATTTATATTGTCAGCAATGGCATTCAATACAACATGGAATACAATTACTATCAGCCATGTGAATAACTATAAATGATTTCTGCAGACATTTTCCATAGCCCACCAAAATACCTTCCAATCACGTTTAACTTTCACCTCTGCTTTGGTGTGCTTTTATTTCTACTACCTGAGCATCTTCAGGGCCTGTACCTGGGCTCCAAAGTACCAAGGAGTTTTGGTTTCTCCTGAGTATTCTTTATCCTTTAACTAATGAATCCCTTATATTTCACAGTTTTCCAGCAGGAAGAAGGGGCTTTGTTTGGAATCAAGCACTTGCCCAACTTCCTTCTAGTTCAGTTTTCCCTATATCCTTACCCATTTTTCGTAGGATCACTTACATGTAAGCCATAGGAACAGTCATGTGCTTATCTGAGTTTGCTTTTTAGGAAATGGGTAATGACATTTAATCACTGTGTTCCCACCCAAATCTAACTTTTAATTCTAATTCCCCATATTGAAGGAGGGGCCTGGTGGGAGGTGTTTGGATCATAGAGGTGGTTTCTAATGGTTTAGCACCATCCCCCTAGTGCTGTCTCCCAACAGAGTTCTCAAGAGATCTGGCTGTTTGGAAGTCTATGGCACCACCCCCTTCACTCTCTCTTCCTCCTGCTTCAGCCATGTAAGATGTGCCAGCTTCTCCTTCTCCTTCACCGTCTGTAATGATTGTAAGTTTCCTAAGGCTTCCCCAGACATGCTTCCTATACAGCCTGTGGAACTGTGAGTCAATCAAACCTCCTTATTTATAAATTACCCAGTCTCAGCTAGTTCTTTATAACAAGGCAAGAACTAACTATTACTATTGCTTCTAATGCATATGCACTGTGATGTTGTATAAACTCAATTAAACCTCACCTACAATCTCAGGATCACCCATGGTCAGGGAATTAAAGAGCTAGCATAAAACTTTCACATAAATATAATCTTCCACTGTAAATCTGACTTACCTCTGTTCAGTATGCTAAGGATCTGTTCTCTTTTTGGGTATCTTTATTATTTCATCATTCATCAATGATACTTAAACAAAGACAAATGTTGTATTTTAGTATAGAATCTGCAAGTGTTTGTATTATTCAAAGCTTGTTTTTCCACAAGTGCTTGAAGACCGCTTTCTCAGTAGCTGGATGACAATCATACCATGATTCTCTAACTCTGTCCAGAAGACTCCATGTCTCTACACTTTTGCCTAAACACCACTTTACCACACTTAATTTGTTTTGTTTATCAGTGGAGTGGAGTTGTGAGTCTCTTTTTTGATGAAATCTTTTCCTGGATTTAGTCATGGCAGAAAACAGATCCTCCCCACTGTTTGGGACCATATCACTTCTCTTCTAATGCCCTTAAACATCTTCCTGGCAGCCTCTGCTCATGAATATTTTTTGCTGAACACATAATATTCAATATTTGATGGTACAATAACATTATACTTTCAGACTATCACAGCATTATCATACCCCTCATTTTATCTTCATTACCAAATTAATTTTTATAACATGTAACCTTAATTTCCTTTTAGAAAAATGTTTGTAGGCCGGGCGCGGTGGCTCAAGCCTGTAATCCCAGCACTTTGGGAGGCCGAGACGGGTGGATCACGAGGTCAGGAGATCGAGACCATCCTGGCTAACACGGTGAAACCCCGTCTCTACTAAAAAAGACAGAAAACTAGCCGGGCGAGGTGGCGGGCGCCTGTAGTCCCAGCTGCTCGGGAGGCTGAGGCAGGAGAATGGCGTGAACCCGGGAGGCGGAGCTTGCAGTGAGCTGAGATCCGGCCACTGCACTCCAGCCTGGGCGGCAGAGCGAGACTCCGCCTCAAACAAACAAACAAACAAACAAACAAACAAAAAAGCGCTGGTGCCTTAGCATGAAGTAAGGCTGCAATGCCAATTTTTACAGGAATATTGTATTTTTCACTGCCACACACAGTAAAAAAATCAGTTTTGTTGAAAAATTCCCTCAGTGAAGCAGTAAGAGATATTAATTTTATTAAACTTTGAAC